>NC_064629.1:212511648-212815487 GCF_023864275.1 Schistocerca cancellata | reverse complement strand
TCTAGGGGACTGATGACCATAGATGTTAAGTCCCATAGTGCTCAGAGCCCTTTGAACCACTGAGATCATTGATCTTGATTACACTTGTTCAGTGAAAGGAGACCGTTCAAGATCAAGAATAAGTCACGCATTAATAGGCCACTACAAAGAGTTACATATTAATGGGAGCAGTCTCGACTACTTTGTGTCGAGATAGCACACATTCTCCCATTACGGATTCATAAGGGCACATCTTTGTGCTTGTGACTACTTTCACAAATGTTACAGTATTACTGAGGACGAGGTAATTGCCAGCCCTTAATTTCCAAGGGTCCAGGGGCGTTTTTGAACTTGCTACATCTTCATGCGATCATCATAACACTATATAATTTGGAAACAAGAGATTAAGCTTCAGCTCAATGGAATTTCAGTATCTTGTGAACCCACGTCGAGCATCATCCACGCCATCTTCATTTACACCCAAGCACACAAAAACCGTTATGTGTGTGGCATATGGAACGTTTCATTGTGCTATGTGTTTATCCAATCTGCATGGGGCGTGAAAAGAATGGACGACTATACACCTGTGTGTGAACTGTTATTGCTATGAGAGTTCATGCTTTGAAGCACATAGTAGCCAGTCAACAAGCGTATCTTCATTCAAAATGCCATTCATTGTACATGCTCCATATCCACCATAAATCTGACATAATATGGATCCACCCCACTTGAGCAGCATTCCAATGTATGAAGTACACATGCTTTGTTAACCGCCTCTTTCATGAACAAACCACAGTTTTTCAGTATACTATCAATGAACTAAATCCATACGAACCTATGGGATTGTTCCACTTCGTGATCGCATGTATTCTTACTAAGGCAATCTGACACTGTGACATAGTTGAAGATGGTTTTTCTAATGCACTGCCTGCCACAAATGAGTAGTCGAGAAAAGTGGCACAGTGACTGAGGCTCAGGGAATAGTGGTACTCAGATTCGTGCACTTTTAGGAACTCTTGGGTCATTGTCCTTTCCATAGTTTTCGAAGGAAAATTACACTGCCTGACCAAAAAATAAAAGCAGCTAGAAAGATTTGGTCCGATGTCACTGTAATTTTGTACATGTACACACCCTCAGCTGGTACGTAAATTATTAAAGTTGCAATTTTCTGTGACAAGTAGAACGCCACCAGAGTGCATTAGTACTGTTTGTGTTTAGTGTTGTTACCAGGCCTGGCAAAGCATATAAGGGGCATGAACAGAGCCAAATGTTGAGTCGATACGGTGAAATACATGGAGATGCCGCATACTCAAAATGGTTCCAATGGCTCTGAGTACTATGGGACTTAACTTCTGAGGTCATCACTCCCTTAGAACGTAGAACTACTTAAACCTAACTAATCTATGGACATCACACACAGCCGTAGCGGTCGCGCTGTTCCAGACTGTAGCGCCTAGAACCACCGCATACTCATGTGAGACAATGTTATCAGCACCTGAGACAGTTTGAAAGGAACCTTATTGTGGTTCTCTCTTTGGTCTGCTGGTCGAAGCATGTAATATCCAGATTTGTGAGCCATTCGGACGTGACACTGTCCAAGTGTGTGACTGCATGGGAACGTGAGGGTAGACACTGGTTGCCAAGTTTCAAGTACATCGCAACCACTTCGCATCTGCAACTGCCATCCGAGATCAAGTAATGGGATCCCTGCAACTTTCTGTCATCCTGCAGCATTGGTCAGAGATTAGAAGCAGCCGAACTTGACAATGACCGTCTCACGCGTAGGCTACCGTTAATACCACAAAGCAAACAGCTGCGACCAGGAAGCAAGGACTGTTCATGAATAGGATCGCATTGTGTTCAGCGATGAATCACAGTTCTGCACTAGCCCGTGTGACCATCGTTGGTGAGTATGGCGGCGACATGGCAAGAAGTTCTATACTTCCAATGTTTTGAAGAGGCACATTGGTGATACTCTTAGCGTCATGGTGTAGGAAGCCATCAGGTATGATTTCATGTCACCGCTGGTAGTGATTGAGGGAACTCTGACGGTACAACGATGCATCACGGATACCACGCGTCCTCATGCGCTGCCTACGTCTAATGTGACCGAATCGAGGTGGCAGTTTTCAACACGACAATGCTCGTTCACACATGGGACATATCTGTGGACTGCCTACACGATACTGAGTTAATCCTGTGGCCAGATATCCAGATCTGTCTCCTATAAAACGTGTGTGGGACCAGCTCAGACGTTAATTCTGTCCTAGTGTCGGTATCCAGGATGTCAAGGCACAGTTACAACAGTTGTTTACAGGTGTCTCAGGAGAGGATACAACGGCTTTAAATCACCCTTCCCAACATAATCAGTGTATCTATCACAGTAGCTAAAAAGGTTATGCTGGTAAGAGGGTGCTTACCACCATGTTCTTTGCAAATCTGACTCGATTTTGTAATCACTGAAACATCACATACCCTCTCATTCTGTGACGTTTAATTTCGTTTCCTCCTCCAATTATAGATGTTTTACTTTTTGTCAGGCAGTCTTTATTTCTGGGTTCACAGCAGATAAAGTATTATTTCTGGAAGTACATCTACATCCATTTTTCGCAAGCCACCTGACGGTGTGTGGCGGAGGGTACTCTGAGTAGCACCTATCGGTTCTCCCTTCTATTCCAGTCTCGTATTGTTCGTGGAAAGAAAGATAGTCGGTATGCCTCTGTGTGGGCTCTAATCTCTCTGATTTTATCTTCATGGTCTCTTCGCGAGCTATACGGAGGAGGTAGCAATATACTGCTTGACTCCTCGGTGCAGGTATGTTCTCGAAACTTTAACAAGGCCCATACCGAGTTACTGAGAGTCTCTCTTGCAGAGTCTTCCACTGGAGTTTATCTGTCATCTCTGTAACGCTTTCGTGATTACTAAATGATCCTGTAACGAAGCGCGCTGCTCTCTGTTGGATCTTCTCTATCTCTTCCATCAACCCTATCTAATACGGATCCCACACTGGTGAGCAATATTCAAGCAGTGGGCGAAAAAGTGTACTGTAACCTACTTCCTTTGTATTCGGATTGAATTTCCTTAGGATTCTTCCAATGAACCTCAGTCTGGCATCTGCTTTACAGACGATCAACTTTATATGACCATTCCATTTTAAATCACTCCTAATGCCTACTCCCACATACTTCATGGAATTAACTGCTTCCAGTTGCTAACCTGCTATATTGTAGCTAAATGATAAAGGATCTCTCCTATGTATTCACAGCACATTACACTTGTCTACATAGAGATTCAATTGCCATTCCCTGCATCATGCTGCAGATCCTCCTGCATTTCAGTACAATTTTCCATTGTTACAACCTATCTATATACTACCCCATCATCCGCTAAAAGCCCCAGTGAACTTCCGATGTTATCCACAAGGTCATTTATGTATATTGTGAATAGCAACGGTCCTACAACATTCCCCTGCGGCACACCTGAAATCACTCTTACTTCGGAAGACTTCTCTCCATTGAGAATGACATGCTGCGTCCTGTTATCTAGGAACTCCTCAATCCAATCACACAATTGGTCTAATAGTCCATATGCTCTTACTTTGTTTATTAAACGACTGTGGGGAACTGTATCGAACGCCTTGCGGAAATCAAGAAACACGGCATCTACCTGTGCACCCGTGTCTATGGTCCTCTGAGTCTCGTGGACGAATACAGCTAGCTGGGTTTCACACGATCGTCTTTTTCGAAACCCATGCTGATTCCTACAGAGTAGATTTCTAGTCTCCAGAAAAGTCATTATACTCGAACATAATACGTGTTCCAAAGGTCTACAACTGATCGATGTTAGATATGTCTATAGTTCTGCATGTCTGTTCGACGTCCTTTCTTGAAAACGGGTATGACCTGTGCCCTTTTCCAATCTTTTGGAACGCTACGCTCTTCTAGAGACCTCACCGCTGCAAGAAGGAGTGGGGGGGGGGGGGGGGCGGCGGCAAGTTCCTACGTGTGATCTGTGTAAAATCGCACTGGTATCCCATCAGGTCCAGCGGCCTTTCCTCTTTTTCAGGTAAAATTTATTTTATTTATTTATATACTCACGTTCAGAAAAAGCAGATCACTTTGAACGACTACCTATAGAATCTTCGTATTCACAGGACATGTTCCTGCAGAAATGATTAGCATTTGAACCATGTCGGCTCGCGGGTACGAGGTCGACATAGATACCGCGGCGCAACACCACCTGTCGGTAAAATGTGCCTGCGGCTCTCGTTGTCGCTATAAACAGAAGGTAATGGATCTGTGAGACTTGAGCAGACGTGCAGGATGCTTCGCAGACGCCAACCGTACCGTCAATTCAATGAGTTTGAAAGAGGGTGCATTATTGGCACGAGAGAATGTGATGCATCCATCCGGGACACTGTTGCTTGTGTGGGACAAGTGTTTCGGCACTACAGGGCAAACGTGTGTCAACCTCGGCTCTGTCGCAAAAGTGGAACAGTATAACGCACCGTATACTATCAGGTGTGACAGGCCTTCGCCGTTTATTACGGCATGGGTTACGTACGCGTCGCCCACTTCTCCGCCTATCTTTGACGAATGTGCAGAAACATACTAGATGGCAATTGTGTATGAAACGACGTCACTGGGGACAGGAATGGCATCAGATAGTGTTTTCTTACGAATTCAGGTTCTGTTTTTTTTTGTTTTTTTTTTAATGATGGCCGCATTTTGGTTTGCCGCAGACAGGGTGAGCGGCATCATAGTGACTGCATTCGCACAAGACATACAGTGCCAACACAAGGCCTTATGGTGTAGGGTGCTATTGGGTTCAACGACAAATCACAGTTGGTGCGTGTCCAAGGCACTGTGAACAACGTGAATGACATCTTGCGACCCGTAGCCATATCCTTTCTGCATAACACACCAGACGTCATTTTTCAGGAATACAATGCACGACCACACGTTGGTCCACAAACACGTGCCTTCTTGGTGTCTCAGGATGTCAGCCTTTTGCCCTGGCCCGCTAGATCACCAGACTTGTCCCCTATCTAAAATATGTGGGATATGGTGAAACGATGGGTGCAGGGCTGTGACCCAATGCCAACTACCATAGATGAACTTTGGAACCAGGCGAATGAAGAAATACAGGATGCCACTCGCGCCTTATACGCGTCAATGCCATCACGCTTGGAACAGGTTATTAGGGCCCATGGCGGACCCTGTGCCTACTAGACAACAGGGCACATACTGGACTAAGGTGAATGAAATGCTAATCATTTCTGCAGAACACACTAATGTATATGTCCTAACTCTAGTCTATCATGGTGCTCTGTTTTTTTCTGATCTTGAGTGTATTTCATTCCTTGCGATTAGTTCTGAGTTTCGGCCCTTACCTCAGGCGCTCTTTCTTGTAATCAGCCAAGCTGTCAAGCAGGAACCTGGCTGACTGCAAGAATGAGTGCCTGAGAATAGGTCCGTGAACCCTAAACTACTCGCGAAGAATGAAATATACATAAATACAATAAAGCAATCTGATTTAGATGTGGAACTGATAGTTTCAGGAAAAAAATACTCTGATTCAAATTTTACAGGCTTTCGAGAAATCGCTTAAGGCGATCCCGTGATAGTTCCGTCAACATAATTTATTGACTCCCTCTATTTTTGCCTGGGTTATTGACTTCAATGTAGATTGGGAACCAAACCTCCTCCTCCTACTCAAACCAATGCGAAGCTCAGACTGTAATGAGCACATTAATGTAAACAACAATGTACAAATGGATAAAAGATTGTATTTTGACAAGATTTTCTTCGAACACAATGGAGGCTGATTATACGTCAATCGATACAGCAGTTAATGTCGTCTTTCAGCAAGTTCTTCGTACACCATCTTGGCGGACATTGGCTTCGTTACTCGAGACATCATTAGGTTATTAAGAACGTATTTACCCCGGCCACGTTGGCCAGATTGCTAAAAAGAAGCAACAATCGGCAGTAAGTTAAAGCGTTTAGCTCACATAGTAATATCATGCTGGGTAAGCCCAATAACGCTTTCGCTCGAAGATCGTACTTCTCCTCAGATAGCCTCATCATTTTAGAAAAATAAATAATAACCCTACAGAACAATTACCTTCACACACACACACACACACACACACACACACACACACACACACACATTGTGGAGGAAAGGATACCGCGTAAGCGAGTTCGTGCTGTTAAGATAGCCGTAAATTAAGTTTCCGGTGGCTTAAAAGAATGGACTGGCTGAAATGAAAACAGAGAAGCCGACCGCAGCTCCCCACAACGCCAAAGTTATCTCGGAAACAACAAAATAATGAAAAGCTTCCGTACTGCTGCTGTGCAAGGAGCTAAGATTTTATCTGATCTACAAACCTCTACCTACAGGTAGCAGAGAAGTACAGAGGTGCGCGAGAAGCTGCGAACGGGCGAGCCGTGGTCTCAGGTAACGTGATTTAGACGCCTCTGTTCTTATGATTTACCTCTCGTTAAAGCCATTAGGGGTCTAAGCAATTTGTCGGGTAAGACGAGTGGCAGCGTATAAGATGGCCGCCAAAGTTATTACGGAGCCTTGCTTTCCATCCCCGGCGTGATTTAGGACACCAATCTGCGCCTGAAGTGGTAGCCACCGGCGACGCCGGTGTTGGAAGCAGATTTGTCATCTAAGTCCCCTCCGACATTCTCGACGGTCGCAGCGGAAGACGGAATATCCGAAGGGAGACACCCTTGTTCTCAGTCCAAGATGTGCTCCGTTACTTACGTACAAATGTTTACAGGATATGGAAGTAATGAGCGCCAGAATGGTCGTCACTGAAGCAAAAATGGAATACCAGTATCTAGTAAAGAAATGTAAGCACAGCGGCTGACGAAAAATTTGTTTCCCCAGGAGGCATCAAGGTAATACACTGTTCTGATAATTGCCTCAGTTCGGAGAAGACAGTCTACAAACATCTTCCGGTATGTCGTATCCAGCTGAAGCCACCCACGCTTCCAAACAGTCCCAGAAATTTCCGTGGGATTAAGAGCGGCTGATTTTGCGGGCCTGTCGAGGCGCGGTAGAGTGCACACATCTTCGTCGAACATGAAACGCATGAATGCAGCCCTGCGAACATGGCCGTTCTCACCTTCGAAAACGTGAGTGCACGCAGCAAACTCTTCGTGAATATATACACGGAAGGGCAACACTTGGTCATCGAGAAAGATGAAATAAACATCCAGCTTCCTGTTCGTCGTAGCCTGAAAGTACGGGTCCAAGTCATGATACGAAAGATACTCGCACAAAATTTCAGAATCACATTCGATCTGAACGATTCCCTCCATACACTGCGGATTAAACGCCTCATTACGCCAGCGTACAGTGGGCAAACTAGCTTCAAAATCTGGACAAAATGGGGACAAAGAGGGTGGGAGGGAGGGAGAGAGGTGCGCGTATCGACTCCAGTACCGCGAAATCTTGTGTAGATTGAACTGGTGCATACTCAACCATCCTGGGGTGTCATTCCAGTCTAAAGTCGATCTGATACGTGCCATGACAGTTGCTGGTAAATAGTTAATCGTACTTAATCGTACGACGACAAATTTTTCAGGTAGTGTTTGTGTAGCCTGTTTAAAATACGACAACGATCCTGCCTAGCTGTCAGGATAAAATAACATGGGCAGCACTCTAGAATGTTTGTGCATGACATTTTTAACCGGTGTACTGACGTATATCTGCTTAACACTAAACTACTACCAATATTATCCGACAACGTTGTCTACAAAATTTCCTCTGCGCGGGTCCACTTTTGTAAGTGCCTCTCTTACTACATTAGTAGAGTAGTTGACGAGTTCAAATGCATTTGCATGCATACATTTATACATTTGCACATTTTTAGTGGACGGTCATTTTTCAAAAGTGCGGCAGTGCCAGACGGTAAAAACGTGTCCCTCATTATTGTAATTATCTCATAAACTATTACCTGCACAAAAAAAATGTCATTAGGGTTATCTGTAGAATTCTTGTGGAGCCATTTGGAATTGTAATCATAATACTTTTTTTTGTAAATCATCAAATAACTTTATTACAAGCTTAAAATTTCCCCAAATTATATTGTTTTTTCGCGAAATACTAGAAAGCTATTCAAATTTTGTAGAAAACAGAACTAAAACATAATTATCAAGGACTCTGCAAAAATGTGTATTTCTCTACAGTCGGGTGCCAAATCCACCGGACATTCAATATTCTGCAATAATGTCCAATGTCGACGTTAGTCGACATAGTTTTGATGCACGAATATGCCATAATCGAAGCTGCACCATTGCCGATTGGGCAGCTATCTGAAGAAGCGCGGAAAGCTCGGAGTAAGAATACCCTGCATTACCCAGAAGATTTTACTTACAAATATTCCCATGAGAAATCGATATTGTCGTATTCCATCGGCTCCTGGACTCTTCGAATCCATCTTTCTCGGGGGTACAGAAAATTACAATTGAAAAAGATAAATAGATGCCACAAGAGGTAAAAGATCTGCTTTTCGAAGCATCTCCCAGTGGACAACTCGACAGCGACACTTCCGAAAGCAGAAAGCAATAATGATGGGGCCTCCCGGCCAACGATGCCACACGCTCACTTAATTTCAAAAAAGCGACTGAAAATGTAAAATATCGAATAAATCATTTTAATATGGCTATTTAGACTTCTAATTCATTATGAGCGACCTCGCAATACTTTATACCCAAAGTTTTGCTCGAATCCGCTACATTTATAACTTTTGATCCGCTATTTTGCATTTTGTAATTCCGACATCAAATTCCTAATCAACGGCCCAAGTAATCTAAAAAGAGCACAGTTTCATAGGATTTTATATCCACTTTACAATTAAGTACAGATGCTAAAGCGAGTTCATCCACTTTCTTCGCCAGCTTACACCATTTGGAGACAGGCAAGACCTCTCCTAGTCGGACCACGCTACACGTCTCCACTCAATTACTATCCTTATATGGATATGGTGTTTGTTCTTTCGGACATGTCCGAAAGAACAGACACCATATCAATATCAGTATACAGTTCTGGCAATACCGGCCATGACCTTCTTCTGTGCGGATGTACACATATTCCCCGAAATCTTGCGGGACTTGGTAAGAATGTCTTCTACGAGTAATGAGTGTGTTGAGGTGGGACACTACGAATGTAGTGTGTGGACATACAAGGTGAGCATGTGGGTCTCGCGGGAGGCATGCGCGAGATAGTCCCTGCAGTCGCACTATTCTCTGTGCCCTCGGTGGCTCAGATGGATAGAGCGTCTGCGATGTAAGCAGGAGGTCCTGGGTTCGAGTCCCGGTCGGGGCACACATTTTCACCTGTCCCCGTTCGTTGACATATATCAAACGCCCGTCAGCAGCTGAAGGTATTAATATAATTCTAATTTCAATTACTATCGAGTTTCTGTGTTGTTTAGTCCACTGAAAGCGTTCAAGCTTTACATGGCACTGTGAGCAATGGCCTTTGTGTGTTATCCGAACGAAAATGTCCGTTGCATGCACTTCCTTTCGCAATGTTTGCTCGGAAACTGCCTCTTGTGGACCTGCATTCAATGACTACAGGAACTTCTCTCGCTCACAAGGTGTGACACTTGTCTCCGCCCCTGTAGGTTACGATGTTCATAGCGCCACAGCTCTTACCCCGCGTTAGGTGGCTGCGAATGGTACAGCAATTCTTGTACACACAATGAACAGTCCGCGTTGACACATCAAGAAATTGGGAAGTTTATCAACAGCGTAATATTTCGCAAGTGTAAGTACGATAGCTCCTACATGCGATACAGACATCTAGATGATTACTCTGCAACTCACAATTAAGTGCCTGGCAGACGGCTAATAGAACCACCTTCAAGCTATTTCTCTACCGTACAACTCTCGCGGGAAAAACGAACACTTAAATCTTTCCATGCGAACCCTGATTTCTCTTATTTTATTATGATGATCATTTCTCACTATGCAGGTGGGCGCCATCAAACTATCTTCACACACTGAGGGGAAAGTTAGTGACTGATATTTCATGCAAAGTTCCTGCCGCAACTATAAACGCCACGCCAATTCGTGTATCGTATCCGTGGCAGTTTCTCTCCTACTTAACGATAATAAAAACCGAGCTGCCCTTCTTTGGACTTTTTCGATGTCCTCCACCTATCATAACTGATGCGGATCCCACGCCGCATCGCACAGCACAGAAGCGGGCGGAGAAGCGCAGTGTAGTGTAAGTAGTGTCTTTAGTAGACCTGTTGCATTTTCTAAGTGTTCCGCCAATAAATCACAGTCGGTTTGCTTTCCCCACAACATCTACGTGATCGTCCCAATTTAAGTTATTCGTAATTGTAACCCCTAAGCACTTAGTCGAATTGGCAGCCTTTCGATTTGTGTGATTTATCGAATGAGCGAAATTTAGCGGATTCCTTTTAGTTGGTTGGGTTGTTTGGGGGAGAAGACCAGACAGCGAGATCATCGGTCTCATCGGATTAGGGA
The DNA here is from genome assembly GCF_023864275.1 of Schistocerca cancellata. Taxonomy (NCBI): domain Eukaryota; kingdom Metazoa; phylum Arthropoda; class Insecta; order Orthoptera; family Acrididae; genus Schistocerca; species Schistocerca cancellata. Next base: position 212,804,991 of record NC_064629.1, on the reverse strand, counting down.
AGGATGGGGAAAGATGTCGGCATTTGCCTGGAGTGATTTAGGGAAATCACGCAAAACCTAAATCAGGATGGCCGGACGCGGGATTGAACCGTCGTCCTCCCGAATGCGAGTCCAGTGTGCTAACCACTGCGCCACCTCGCTCGTTTCCTTTTAGTACTCCTGTAGATGACTTCACACTTGTCATTATTTAGAGTCAATTGCCACTTTTCGCACTCCACAGATATTTTGTCTAAATCGTTCTGCAATTTGTCTGGATAATCTGCTGACTTTAAAAGACGGTAAATGACAGCATCGGCTTCAAACAATCTCAGTGGACTTATCAGATTGTCTCCTACATCATTTTTTAACATCAGGAACACCTTCCATGGCGAACGCCATATATTACTTCCGCTTTAGTCTATGGCTTTCCATCCATTACTACGAACTGTGACCTTTCTGAAAAGAAAACGCGAATTCAATCGCAAACTATAGACGATATTCCTTAGGCACTCGACCTGATTAGAAGTCGCTTGTGAGGAACGGTGTCAAAAGCTTTCTGGAAATCTCAGAATATGGAATGAGTCCGACATCCCCCGTCGATACCTTTGATTACTTCGTGAATAAAGAGCTACTTCTGTTGCACATGAACGATATTTTCTGAATCCATGTCGGCTGTTTGTCAAGAAATAGTTTTCTTCGAGGTAACTCGTGATCTTCGACCACAGTATATGTTCCAAAATCCTGCTGCAAATCGAAGTTAGCGATATGGGTCTGTGATTCGGCGGATTACTCCTATTTCCTTTCTTTGGTTTTGGCGTGACTTGTGCAAATTTCCAGTCTGAAGGTACGGATCTTTCGACGAGCGAGTGGTTGTATACAATTGCTAAGTATTCTGTGAAGGCTCTATGCCGATCCATATTACTGCACTGATTCCACGCAACCGAATGGCACATACACACACCACCTCACTGCCACGACTCGTGTAGGAGGCAGGTGTTCACATGACCGACAGCAATCAGTTCTACACGATCTGCAGGCAAAGCGACCATGTTGGTCTGTTCAGATGGCGATTAATATGTCGCCCAGCGGGCTACGAATAGACGATTATTACACAAACAAACTAAAAAAAAAAAGGCGTGCTATCTTTCAACCAATAAAGCAAAAGGAGGCTACAGCTATTATCGACGTAACCAGGAAGACTAAACAACATTTCAGTTTTCAAAATTAATCTTTGACTATGTAGCTAAGTTTACTCTGTCATGAAACTTCTTGACATTAAAACAGTGTACCGTACAGCCCCTGGAATCGAATACGGATGCGCTACTTTCACAAGTAATACTGTAACCAGTAAGCTATCCAGATATTCGCAGTTTCAGTTCTGTCACTGTTGCTACAGAAGTTCTCCTGCTTATCATAGAGAAGTAGCACTCCTACGAGAAATGATAGGGCGGCGAATGACTTAGTCTAGGCTAAATGTTAGTTTTCATAATGATTTATTCACTAGGAAGTGTGGGAGCTATTGCGAAATTTACAGTTCTATTAAAACTACGTGCCAGATAGATATTCAAATGCCAATCCTTGACAGGAGTTCAGGTAGAACTGAAGCTATGAAACCAAGTTACAAGTTGCGCCTGAATAGCTCAGTTTGTCAGATCACTGCCCGCGAAAGGCAGGCTTCGGGTTCCAAGCCAGTACGCTGTTTCAGTCATTGAAGAAGCTGCGAACAGTTTCATTCTCTGGAGGATCAGCAATACTATACTGTGTATTTTCTTTGTGGAAGGCTAGAGTGTAGCGTCACGTCGACGATGAGGTCATTAGAGATGCACCAAAATCTCGGACTGAAGGAAGGATAGGGAAGGAAATCAGCCGTGCCTTTTCAAAGCAACCATCCCTGCATTGGCCTTACGCGATTTATGGAAAGCACGGAAAATCTACATCAGCACAGCCGAACGGGGACTTGAACTGTCGTCCATCCTAACACAAGTCCACCGCCTCACCACCGCGCTACCTCGCTTGATGTTCTTTCCACTACGTCAGTATCCTTAGTTTCCTTTGCAAATTTACTGAAAGTATTCCAAAGGTGCTATCCTACAAACATAATATACTGAAACAGGTAAATTACCCAATTATTGTCATGCACGACAGTCATATTTACCAAGCTGATGATTATAAATTCGTAAACATCTGATTAAAGTGAGTGTTTTAATTTCGTTTGTCACGAAAACTATCGCTCTGGTGGTTATTAAACGACATTATGTTTTCCGCCTGCTTGCAAGTCAACGCAAATGGTTTGTGAATCTCCTACTTCTGCCTGTCTTCTGCTTCGTTAGCCATCAGATTGTACAGCCTTTCTTCTCTCTTAAACTGTGAAGTGTATTTCTCTTCTTTCACAGCTTGGCGATCCTATCAGTTTTCTTTCAAATTTCAAATATATCATGCAGCAGACACGTCATCCTCAAGATGCATACATTGCAATCAGCTTTTCTCTTACGAATCACATGATGTAACAGTTTTTCTTCGAATCCGTCTCCAAGCAAATCTTCATATGAAATTCCATGCTAACTGTCCATTTTTCTTCAGCAACATACTCAAACACTTCCAGGTATTTGTTTTTCCTTTTGTCTAGGACCCAAATTTCTGAACAATACAGAACGTTGCTCCAAATGTACAAGTCTGCGATCTGTTTCCGCATACAGATGAAGCTTGGAGGTCAGCTTTATAAATGCAGCCTTTCCGATAATTTCCTTTAGGCTACAGGCATCTTTTGCTACCGAACTCTGTGTAGTGTTGTCTTCTAGCAACATTTGGCATGGTCTTTCACTGTCATAAAATTCAAAATTAATTACAATGTCTTAAGTTCACTCCGTTACAAACATTATGTGATCAAAAGTATACAGACACCTGGCTGAAAATGAGTTACAAGTTCGTGGCGCGCTCCATCGGCACTGGAATTCAGTATGGTGTTGGCCCATCCTTAACCATGATGGCAGCTTCCACTCTCGCAGACATACGTTCAATCAGGTGCTGGAAGATTTCTTGCGGAATGGCAGCCCATTCTTCACGGAGTGCTGCACTGAAGAGAGGTATCGATGACGGTCGGTGAGGCCTGGCACGAAGTCGGCGTTCCGAAACATCCCACAGGTATTCTATAGGATTCAGGTGAGGACTCTGTGCAGGCCAGTCCATTACAGGGACGTCATTGTCGTGTAACCACTCCGCCACAGGGCGTGAATTATGAACAGGTTGAAGGATGCAATGGCCATTCCCGTATAGCTCTTCAACAGTGGGAAGCGAGAAGGTGCTAAAACATCAGTGTAGGTCTGTGCTGTGATAGTGCCACGCAAAATAACAAGGGGTGCAAGCCCCCTCCATGACAAACACGACCACACCATAACACCACCGCTTCCTAATTTTGCTGTTGGCACTACACATGCTGGCAGATGACGTTCACCGGGCATTCGCCGTATCCACATCCTGCCATCAAATCGCCTCATTGTATATCGTGATTCGTCACTCCACACAACATTTTTCCACTGCTCAATCGTCCAATGTTCACGCTCTTTACACGAAGGGAGGCTCGTTTGGCATTTACTAGCGTGATATGTGGCTTATGAGCAGCCGCTCGACCATGAAATCCAGGTTTTCTCACCTCCCGCCTAACTGTCCTAGTGCTTGTAGTGGATCCTGATGCAGTTTGGAATTCTTGTGTGATGGGCTGGATAGATGTCTGCTTATTACACATTACGATCCTCTTCAACGGACGAGATCGGCCTGTACGCTTTTGTGCTGTACGTGTCCTTCCACGTTTCCACTTCACTAACATATCGGAAACAGTGGACCTAGGGATGTTTAGGAGTATGGAAATCTCGCGCACACACGTGTGACACAAGTGACACCCAATCACCTGACCACGTTCGAAGTCCGTGAGTTCCGCGGAGCGCCCCATTCTGCTCTTTCGGGATGTCTAATGACTACTGAGGTCGCTGTTATGGAGTACCTGGCAGTAGGTGGCAGCACAATGCTCCTAATATGAAAAATGCATGTTTTTGGGTGTGTCCGGGTACTTTTGATCACATAGTGTACTTTACTTCCCACTGCAAGCCACTTGTGAAACATGCTTTGCAAATTTTCTTCTTGCCTAGGCAACAGAACTACATCATTAGCATACCCTCCTCAGTCCTCATGTAGCATTCAACTTTCATTCCTTTCTACGCTATTAACTTGCTGCGCCTGACTGTAGCGTATACTTTACACCACATCATATTTATACATCACTCTATTTAGTTTCTGTTAGCCACTAGTAGGTTTCAGCGTCTGGTTCACGAAAGCTGTTTATCACAGTATTAGCATGGCTCCGAGAAATAACTGTAATTTATGGTTTTATTCAGTAATTTTCAGTTTTAACGTGTTTAGAATATGCTGTAATATGCTAATACCAATACCCAACGCTACCGGAATAAGTTACTTTTTATTTCATCACAACAATATAACGATACATATTTCCGATGTAGCACCGTGTCTACATTCGGCAACGACCTATACTTTCACATTAAAGAGGATAGAATGCAAGGAGAAAAGAGAGTGGACAAGAAGAGGGGAAAGTGATGACACTGACGATAAATTCCCAAACAGGAAACGCCACAGAACACCAAAGACTATACTATCACCAACAGCAAGGATGTTCCTTACAAGGGAAACTTCCAATCGCTCCCCCCCCCCCCCCCTTCCGTAGATTTGGTGGTAAGATGGCTCAGTGGATAGCCCGTCAAAAATTGAACATAGATCAAACATGAAAACACGAAGAGGATGTACTGAACTGTGAAAAAACAAGCAAAATAGAAACAGCGAACGATCCTAGGTCAAGACGTGCATCATCGAGCAAACTGCAAGAGCCGCGGCGTCGTGGTTGTGTGGTTACGGTGTTGGACTGCAAAGCGGGAGATCTGTGTTCAAAACTCCCTCCTGCCTCTTTTTTCTCGCAAAATTATAAACTTTCCGTTCGGTCATTGCCGTGCCTGTTCTCCATTTGCAGTCTTGGCAGTTGTCATACTATACATTGGTTCTAGAGTATGAGTAATGTAGAATAGATTAATGGCGCAAGTAAATATGATGAATAGTGAGAGCAAGCGAGATGCAGCACAGGCCTCTCACAGAAACGAAAACAACAAATAAACGCGTGTGAACTGTGTTATAATAAAGGAATTCAAGAGTCAAAACTTATAAAATGAACGCAAGATTCATAACATGTGTTAGTTGTGTAGAACAAATAGGACGTACATACGTCTGGAGGTCCTTTCATTACACCTCGCTGCTGCAAACGGTCGTTACACCATGACACAGACACAAATTTGAATACAGCGAACAGAGACAGCAACGACCAGATATTCGGATCATAATTTTGTGAGATGAGAAACAGGGCGCGAAGGAGATTCGAACACGGATCTCCCGCTTCGCAGTCCAACACCGTGAACCCATAACCACAACGCCGCAGCAAGTCAATATCGCTCAATGTTGCATATCCTAAGCACGGACAGTTCACTTTTTCTATTTTGCTTTTTTTTTCACAATTCAGTACACCTTCCTGTTTTCACGATTGATCTGTGTAAAGTTTTTGACGGACTGTTCACTGGGCCATCTTACAATTAAATCTGAAGGGGGTGCGATGGGGAGTTTCCCTTGCTATCATGCGCCTACCTGAGATGATGAATAAAGCCCATAAAAGTCGTTTCATATATGTGGGTTGCCTGGATGTATGAGTTCCACATTTACGTAGGGCACTAAATGCAAAATATATGTTTGTTTCACAGAAGAATTCGCAGTTCCCTACAAAAAAAAAAAAAAAAACAGCAGAATAGACCATATTCGTAGGACTTTAAAAATAAGTTACGCATGGTCGTTCTACGCTACGATAACTGTGTAACGAGAGTGGTGCATTTCAAAAGAGAGTTAATGTTCTTGGTGTTCTGCAAACAGAGTTTTCCTGCAGAAATGATAACAGGTGCATTACAGTCTGGGAGTGAAATGGCGCTGCAAGTGGAAAAGTATTCCAAAGTTGAAGTGAGCAGGACAGTACGATTATTGTGAACAAAATGTCTACAATTGCTCACAGATTCACCATGAAATTCTGTCGGTAAGTGGACCAAATCTAATGCCGCGTCCAGCTGTAGTGAAATGGTACCAACAATTTTATCAATGCCGCACAGACGTGGGTGGCGCTGATGAGCGGGGAAGGACCGACATCAACATCGGCCACACACACGACAACATCCAGGCAGTTGAGGAACTGATTCATAGCAATCGCAGGGGAAAAGAAATTTTCCAACGATGCGGACGTTCACACAGTGGTTCTCGAGTGGCTCCTTGACCAAGGACTTGATATCTGTGGTCGATGAAATGAACGATTGGTCGAAAGTTCCTACCGTTGTTTACAGAGACTTGCTGACTATGGTGAAAAGCAGTGTCATGTATCTGTGTCACTTTAAAGCAAAGTGCAGCATTCAATAAAAGTTACTTGGCGTGCCAAAATAATGTATTTTCAGATGTAATAATAAAATAACATTTTGTGGACTCTCATAAGTATATTTACGTATTTCAGCTGTCAGTTTATAAATAAAATCCATCGAAAGGATCCCTCGAAACATGTCATTACCAGGATAAAAGACGTATATGCGTCCTGATGTAGCATATATGCTACGTCCCTACTATTTTGGTTATCACAACATTTTTTAAATTTAGTATTTTAGTCTTATTTTGTTCCCGAACAACGCACTGACCACAAATATAAACATTTTACTTACAAAATCTAAGCGTAGGATTGAGGATACATAGCAGACATTGCAGCTGTCCCTCTGGCGATAAAACCTTCATTACTTCGAAGGCTTTCTCTGCTAATCATTATTCGTACGGATTAAACGATACGGACGGCGAGCTGTACATTTGTCCCACACATCTTGTTCCGTGCACCCTTTTGCTTTCCCCTCAATTCTGACGCAGATTCACTTTTTTGTCCCTAGACATATTAACAGCGATTCTTCTGTCGTTAGTGGCTTGCAATCTGGCAGTATTGCTGGCAAGCTAATTTTTTTTTCTTTCTATGGTAAAGAAACGCTGGATTTTCTGTGGTGGTTGATATGTAATGACCATCTGAACAAAACTCAGAAAAAAGATCTTTGAAGTCAAGTTAGATTTTAAAACTGATGTATCAGCATCCACGTCATATTTAATGGCCAAGCCCTGTCGTTGCAACCGTATTGACGCTCCACATTTTACCTCTTGGTAATCACGGTATCGATACATTGTACCTGGGACCTTCTCTACTTTACAGTACCTGTCCTTCAGGAACGGCTGCGAAAAGCTACGTGCGCACTGTCGTACACCCAACCAGTTTTATCGTCCTGTTTACCTGAAGAACTGACATAATTCACTTTTTTTAAACCGTACAGATTCGATTTCCTCTAGGTCCAGCTCGTTCTAACGGTACTCCACCAGTCATCTCTCCGTTGCCTTTACTTACCTGATTGGTTCTTTTTACGGCCTTGCTTTAGCTCTCATAATAGAAAGGTCAGAATTGACCGCTTCATTCACACCGTGGTAATTAATGATGGAACACTCGCTCGGATGAACAGGGAAATCGTCCATCACGCACTTAAAAGAACCATCCAAATATGGACTCCGCAATTTACCGATTGGTGCCAGAGAGCATTATCAAAATCATTTTCCCCCTTCTTGTTTCTTATGCGGATGGTACGCGGATAGGATGATTGTATACGTCCGGATACACTAAGCGATCAAAAGTATCTGGACATTCCTAGTAATGTGGAATTGACCACTCGATATCACGAGAGGCGGACCCGCCACTATAAAAGGAGATTTTGGGGCGGGGGTTGTACTGTGTTGTCAGTTGCGAAGCGTTACTAGTAGGATATGTGGGCCACGAGAGCACAGTGACTTCGAACGTGGACAGGTCATTGGATGGCACCCGAGTAACACGTCCATCAGGAAAATTTCAACCTTTCCAAATGTGCCTAAGTCAACTGTTGGTGATGTGATTGTGAAAATGTGTAAAAAGAACCACAGCTCAACCAAGACCAATCATAACTCATGTACTGAAGGGCAGGGATCTTGGAGCACTGCTGGCTGCAGGGTGTGGAAAATGCATGAAACCAGCGGAAGCAATCACTCAAGTTCCAAAATGCTGGCAGCAGTTCAGCTAATACAACGTGCGTTGGGAGTTAAAAAGAATAGGGTACAAACGGTCCAGTAGTTCCTCATAAGCAACACATTTCTATAGACAAGGTCGTGTGTAAAGAGCGACACGACTGGATAGTGGATGACTGGAAACGAGTGATTGATCACTCGAAATCTCTAATTCTTTTTGTAGCCGTTGTTAAAAGATTTCTGGGCTCGTTTTGGACTGTGGACTTTCGGAATTTTGATAGGTCCTTCACGATGCAGAATGCCTTGATTTCCGGTACTTGCAATTTTCAATTGTCAAACGTTTATTTGACTAAACAAAAACGAAATGAATCGCGCACCTCTTCGTTGAACCTTCTCTATCGCTTCACTTTGTTAAACTTGGTAACTGTTCCAGGCAGACAAAAAATACCCGAGATTTAGTCGAATGACATTTTTATATTTGGCTTCCATCTCCTTCGGCGAAATAGAGTCCTCAAGACCCTTCAAACAATTCTCAGTCTAGTGTCTGTATGTGACCGTTTTGTATCCTGACAAGTACCATTAAAAATTTGACTACAGTGACTAATCACGGATCGTCTACTTACGAGAATTACACTACTTAAACGTTAGTTGCCAAGCGCCAAGCGCTAATCAGTTACTAGTTTTTGTCCACTTCGTGATAATTTTGTCGTGATGTCAGTGCTCTACATTCAACTACGCTGAAAGTACATACTTTGATGGCAACTGCTAGCACAGTCGGCATAAAATTCATACATCTTCCTGAATATGCGACCAAATCGATATTACATTCGTGAAGAGTGATGTGGTTCTCCAATTATTTAAACTATTTAGACACCTCTCGCTTCAATAAACATGGTGAGCAATCAGCGTGAATGGCTGTATTTAATAACAATGTCTGCCGCTTATGCAGGCTACAGTGATATCTCAAAGAATTCTTACAATTATACAATTCAGTGATCGCTGCAATATGGACTGGAGCATTATAAATGATGATACCAAACTGTTTTCAAACTGTAGAGTATTCTGCTATCTAAAATGTTTTCACATATACCCGCATTCAATCTTCCATGGAAAACAACCACAGGCCGTCACACCAAATCCACTGTATGTTCTTTTTCCACGTGCCGCAGTACAATCAGAGATACATCGTTTGACAGATATCTATCGACATACGTCAATGCGAGAGCTAAATGCACCCTGATTCGCATCCCCTAATGCTTTCTTCCATCAGCACATACAGCAGTGACGGAGTTGTTTGCACCGCGTGCGTTGCCGTGACCAGTGGCTTTTAAGCAGAAGCAAGGTATTGAAACTCGCGTAAGATAAGTCCTATGGCATGGTTGGCTGAGAGACGAGGGGGTTCAGCCGCCGAATTAAAACATCTTTACTTCCTTCGTGCACAGTCGCAACTTTACTTCGCGAAGTACCAACGTTGTGTGTTGAGTGTATATGGTGAGTGAGTGTGGTGTGGTTGTTTCTGTTGTATGCCGGCCAAATACTAGCGACGAAAATTTTTCTACGGTCATAATTCCAGTCAGTTAACTCCGAATCGAGAGCCACTGTAAAAGTGTGCGTTAACGACCTCGGCTACGTAGTCGGAAGACAACGTTTGCTTTCATATTTTTACTAGAATCATCTTCTGAAATGCGTCTTCTGGAATACGCCTGTAGTTTTATTTGAACTCTAGTGTGCTCTCTTTATTGTAGACAGACATTACGGATAGAAATACATAACAGATCACAATGCATTACACGTACACTTCGTAAACAAACTCTGATCACGACCGAGGACGCACATTCCATTGCACTGTTGAAAGCAGTAAATACATGTGAAAATTATAATTGTAAAAGTAGTCTCCGAGTGCGTCCTCAGTAATGTTTTTGGCAAGAGACAATGTTAGCACGGCGCTTCCGGGATTCGGGGGACACACGCCGGCCTCGGTTCGTATCTTGCCGGCGGATAACGACGAGGCCGGTGTGCCGGCCATCCTGGCTGTGGTTTTTAGGCAGTTTCCCCACATCCGACTAGATGAATACCAGACTGATATGCACGTCCCGCCTCAGTTATGCTATTTGCAATCATTTCGAAAATGTTCTCGCACTATCACATGGGATAACACTAGACGCAGACAAATGGTGTACACAAATTCCGTACATGGGCCGGAGAGGGGGGGAGGGGAGGGGTGGCGACAGAAGGGACAAGCGACACCACCTTCTAACACTAACAACACGACCAAAGCCCTAGAAAAACATACCAATCCCGTCAAAGACGCGGGATAATACCAAGAAATAGAAGAAGGGCGAAAATCCTGTTTTATAAGCGTCTATTACGTTTGCAACATCACTTCGCAGTAAGTTACAACTGAATGGATAAGTGTTTCGTACATATGGTCTTCCAAATACATTTAGCTGTAATTACAGTTTCCATCTGTCATGTACCGTACCGAAACGGTTTTTGAACACAAGTTAAGTGTTATGGTTCGTCAGAAGTTTGTGAATAATATCGTATAATACGGTTAAATATTTTTTATATTGTCATTAAATGACCTATAAGGCATTACTTGTAAAGTTGATTATAATCTCTGATTCATACTAGGAACTTTGTAAAGTGATGCGCTCGTTATTGTAAAACGAATGACAGACTACACAGGGCGAGTTTCGATGACCTGGGTAGAAGCCGAAGAGATGATCTCGTATTGGTAACGTATGTGTTTCTGTTGTCATGAGTTCCTTATATTTACAGATATGCCTCGTGAAATCGCTATCCCATGCACGCAAACTGCAGTTTGCACGTACGAGGGACGGGAGCTATAGTGAAGAGAGCATCTTACTACGCCAATTTATGTACCGGAAGTTGATTCGTTTTAGATTTTAAGTTCCTCGCCATCATTAACTACTCCTACTTTTGAACTCTATACTCTTACTGAACTACAGGGTTATTACAAATGATTGAAGCGATTTCACAGCTCTACAGTAACTTTATTGTTTGAGATATTTTCACAATGCTTTGCACACACATACAAAAACTCAAAAAGCTTTTTTAGGCATTCACAAGTGTTCGATATGTGCCCCTTTAGTGATTCGGCAGACATCAAGCCGATAATCAAGTTCCTCCCACACTCGGCGCAGCATATCCCCATCAATGAGTTCGAAGACATCGTTGATGCGAGCTCGCAGTTCTGGCACGTTTCTTGGTAGAGGAGGTTTAAACACTGAATCTTTCACATAACCCCACAGAAAGAAATCGCATGGGGTTAAGTCGGGAGAGCGTGGAGGCCATTACATGAATTGCTGATCATGATCTCCACCACGACCGGTCCATCGGTTTTCCAATCTCCTGTTTAAGAAATGCCGAACATCATGATGGAAGTGCTGTTGAAAGATGAAGTCTGCGCTGTCGGTCCCCAGTTGTGGCATGAGCCAATTTTCCGCGGGCTACGCGTTTCTTCGCTCACTGCAGGCCGACCCGTTGATTTCCCCTTACAGAGGCATCCAGAAGCTTTAAATTGCGCTTCCATCGCCGAATGGAGTTAGCAGTTGGTGGATCTTTGTTGAACTTCGTCCTGAAGTTTCGTTGCACTGTTATGACTGACTGATGTGAGTGCATTTCAAGCACGACATACGCTTTCTCGGCTCCTGTCGCCATTTTGTCTCACTGCGCTCTCGAGCGCTCTGGCGGCAGAAACCTGAAGTGCGGCTTCAGCCGAACAAAACTTTATGAGTTTTTCTACGTATCTGTAGTGTGTCGTGACCATATGTCAATGAATGGAGCTACAGTGAATTTATGAAATCGCTTCAATCATTTGTAATAGCCCTGTATATGCACCTTCCTGGCAGTTACGGAGTTTTCTGATATCTTATACCTCTTCCACGTTTTACTAAGAAAAGGTGACTTTTCCATCTTTAGTAAGCGTGAATATTATCACAGGGCAATAGCTTCTTTTGGATATGAAATTATTATTACCACCTGTGCGTGTTACGTCTTGTCTTATAACATACCTCCAGTACATTTTTCAAATAAACGACTGAGTTGGGTTATTTTCTTTTTTGTTGTTGATTCCAACAAACACCAAAATGGAAGAACTGCCACCAGATCATGGTGTGTGCTTAGTGGAACAGAGTGAGAGGTCTCTACAGAAACGACCATAGACGAACCCCTGTCGATTGTCCTCATTACTTCATGATTATAAAGAGCTAGTTGTGTTTCGCAACAACCATATTTTCTGAATCCGTGCTGAGTACGTGTCAATAAATCGTTTTCTTCGAGGTAGTTCATAACTTTCGAATACAGTATATGTTCCAACACCCTACTGCAAATCGAAGTTAGTGATATGGGACTGTAATTCAACGCATTGCACCTACTTCCCTTTTTGTGTATTGGTTTGACTTGAGCAATTTTCCAGTCTTCAGGTACGGATCTTTCTGTGAGCGAGAGGTTGTATATAATTGCTAAATATGGAGCCATTGTATCAGCATACTCTGAGAAGAACCTGACCGGTATACAATCTGGACCGGAAGCCTAGCTTTTATTAAGTGATTTAAGCTGCTTTGTGACACCGAGGATATCTATTTCTGTGTTTCTCATCTTGGCAGTTCTTCTTGATTGGAGTTCACGAATATTTCTTTCGTCTTCTTCGGTGAAGGAGTTTCGGAAAATCGTGTTTAATAACTCTGCTTTAGTGGCACTGTCATCAGTGACTTCGCCGTTTTTATCACGCAGTGAAGGTATTGATTGCGTCTTGCCACTGGTATGCTTTATGTACGATTAGAATCTCTTTGGGGTTTCTGCCAGATTTCGAGACAGAGTTTCGTTGTGAAAATTATTGAAAGCATCTCGCACTGAAGTACGCACTATATTTCGGACTTCTGGGAAACTTTGCCAATCTTGGGGGTTTTGCGTTCTTTTAAATTTGGCATGCTTTTTTCGCCGCTTCTGTGAAAAACATCCATTACACTCTACAATTACATAGATGACACAACTGTCATATTCGCATGAAAAGGCGCCAATGCACCTTTACGACAGGCGGCTTAACCCATCCAGTGCGATTTCCCAGCCAACGATGCCATACGACATTAAGCTTATTTTTTTCGTTTTTGTCCAGTTGGGTCATCCGAGCACACCGCCAGTATCGACCTAAACGTTCAGCGTCGCTTACGGTTTTTCTTCATCAGTTAAGACAGTACCCTGGTAAGCCGGGCGCGCGCGCGCGTGTGTGTGTGTGTGTGTGTGTGTGTGTGTGTGTGTGTTCTTAGCATAAGTTAGTTTAAGTAGTGTTTAAGTCTAGCGATCGATGACATCGGCAGTTTGGTCCCTTAGGAATTCACACACATTTGAACATTGAGATAGTGCGAAGTAGCGCAGTGGTTAGCACACACGACTCGCTTTCGGGAGGACGACGGTTCAAATCCGCATTCGATCATCCTGATTTAGCTTTTCCGTGATTTTTCTAAATCGGCCCAAGCAAATGCCGAGAGTGTTCCTTTGAAAGGGCACGGCCGATTTCCTTCCCCATTCTTTCGTAATCTCAACTTGTGCTCTATCTCTAATGACCTCGATGTCGACGGGGCGTTAACCCTTAATCTTCCTTCCTTTTTTTGTGTGAAGTATTTTAACTAGATGCACTTAACTGTGTGTAGAGACATCAATGTCCGCAAATAATAACATGTCAGTTTCATGGCCAACCTGTACACAAGGCGCAAAGTATTGTTTACGTTGGCCCATACGTTCATGGTATGGCACACGATTTTCCTCGAGACGCATAATTCACTACACTGACTGCATGCTGCCATTTAAAACACGAACAATTATTTAGTCTAAAAAAATAAGTATTCATTAATAACTTCATAACACAAATTTTAGAGGCTATGTCACGTGTTTTCTATTTAATACATTTTTTGTCGTATTTCGTACGTGAAATATCGCGCTCCCCATAAAACTTCGCAGAGCAAGCATGGTCTCAAAAAGCTATAAGACGTAAATGTCGCACGTTCCTATGTCCGGAGGCAGAATTCTCATTCGAGATCTAGATGTTACTCAGCCATCTCTGGGCATACCGTGAACCCCATTTCGATAATCCTGAACCGCTATAGCACTTTACGTGATACAGACTGTTCACTTGATTATTACGTATGAATGTACGCCCTGCAACAAATCTGAAGCACCGATGTCGAGACATAGCATTACTGAAGTCTTGCCGGAAACATATTCCAACAAGAACATGTGCTGTTGTGCTTCTGCTGACGTAACATGTCTTAGGATACACGATGCATTATGTGCCCTGTTATATGGATACAGGTACAAATGCGTTCAAAATAATCCTAACGAAACGTATGGCGTGGAAAGTAACAATATCCTGTCCTTTTGTTAACAGGACGTTGTCGGCAACACATGTGCGAGCCCGTAAGTTCTGCACCGTTGCGAGCAATTCCCTCGTGTATCACATGTACGAGAGATAACTGCACTGCAAAATGCTATACTAAACAAGTTGACAAATCTCGCTAAATTTTCTAAAAGCCTACAGTCAGCCCAATTTTTTTTTCGTAAAAGAACACTTCAGAGACGATGATTGATTGCTTCAGCATGACAATGCACACCATCTTAAAGCCGAACCGCGAAGCAATTGTTTGCAAACAATAACATTCCTTACATGGACTGTCCCGCTCAGAGTCCCTACCTAAGCCCAATGGAAGTCCTTTGCAATGAGTTTGAATGTCGACTTCGCTCCAGACTCCAGCGTCCAACATCACTACCTTCTCTCTTTTTCGGCTCTTGAGAAAGAATGGGCTGCCACTCCTCCACAGACATTCCCATACGTCATTGAAAGTGTCTCCAGCAGAATTCAAGCCGTCATATTAATGTCCATTAATTGGTGTCCGGATATTTTTTGTCAGATAGTGTATCTCACGGTAAAACACGCGGTGATCCATTTCGATCGTGTTGCACACAGCCTCTGTGCTTTTTGGGCATCTGAACTTCATGGAAGCATAGCCACTATGAAATTCTTCGAAGGATTTGTAAACAGTCTTTTCTGAGGGTGGTTATTTAGAAAAAGTTGAACGAAGCGATTCGAAGCATTACTGTTGAGTTAGGACTTTGCATGAATCGTAAAAAAAATTATCCAGCGAAAAAATTCACATGAAATTTCCGCTTATGCACAACACTGTTCCTCTAAAAGGTCACCGTAAACAAACTTGTCTGAGAAGTTCGGAGCTGTCATTGTTTTAACAATAACGAATGTCCGTTTTTAAAACAATAAGAACGTCACATCTCGATATTGTTATCTAGCGATCATTTGAAAAAATTTAAAAGACGAGGCTCATAGAGTAAATAATTTTTAAAGGTGACTGGCTGCTTGATTTTTCTCCAGAAATCAAATCCAAGTTTTACATATTCCGTCATTACGAAACAATACTGAAAATAAATGAAGGGCTTATTTCAATAGTGGTACAAGTCCATTTTTGTTCATTGTGAGATAAAGAGTCCTAAACTGAAATGAGCGCTGAAAAACCTGCAGTTGAGATACCAGAAATATTCAATCATATGGCTTCTTGCTAGAGATGAACCTTTCTTCCTGTTTGTTTGGATCATTAATTTCAGAAGCATTACAGGCAGAAAAGTGGAGGTAATCGACTTGTACCACTACTGAAATAAGCCCTTCAAATATAAGATTAAAAAATTAGAAACTCGAAATAAATTAAATCATGATTCCTCACTTACACGGGGACCACGAACCCTCCTTGTTCATTTAAAGTAAAAAGTGCTTCTTTTATTTTTATCACGAATTCCACCAACATTCGTTGTCCAAGACTTCGTAAAACCTTTGTGGGATACAAGATACTAAAAATATGTTCTCTCAAAGACAGGAACCTGTGTGTACGTTCCTCACTTGGCTCCCAAACTGGGGAAATTGAGGCTCAAACATATTCAATATTACGGTGAAAGCTCAGGTAGTTTTTAGCATTCTTAGATGCGTGCACGCTGCTGTTGTCGTGATACGACATTTTTATTGTTGGATAAAGAGACCGAATCGTTCCCAGCAAACATTATTGTACAAGTGAGTGCATTCCTCAGAGTCCATCGCCAATGAACTTTCAACCAGTACTCCCTCTCGAGATACAAGCAACCAACCTCAAACAGCCAAACTTACTCTTCCACTTTGTTATTTTCTTTGTAACTATGTCCACAGTCTTGCAATATTTTAGAGAGAACAACATTTTCCGTCTGGGCTGTTATTTATGTCGCTATTCCAGCTTACAATGCCATTTTCAAGTCATAGCTGTAACAATATAAATCGGTATTACCGTAATTTATATTCTTACAGCTATCATTTGAAAATGGGATTTTAAATCGTAATCGCGATCGTTGTGATTAAATAACACTAAATGAGGAAAATGGAATATCGTATTTTGTGCTGTGGCAGATCTGTTACAAAGACAATGTGTCATCCTCGTCGACCACAATGCCAAGTATGGCGCGGACAGTAACCACAGTCACTAGTAAATCGAGGTTTCCGCCCATTTTTGGTGACATGAATGGATTCTAATGTTGACATCTAAAATGGCTCTAACATTGACCGTGTTAGATTCTTCACGTCTTCTAGTTTTTTGAAGAGTACAAATGCCTTCTTCGTCGTCCTCTTGATGTCTTCATATCCACATTTTCTCAGGTACTTCTGAGATGCCACGTAATCCTCCAATACGAGCGACTGGGCAAGCACATCCCCACGTACAGGCAATGTGGCCCCTAATTATCTCAGACAAGTCAGTAGAGAACACATCACAGTTACTCATTGCGTCCTGATATAGCTAGTTGCGCAACTTCACGCAATACTTGAGGAAATCAATCGTTGCGTTGAATAGACTGCGCGGACCTCGTGTGCTTTAACAAAACCGAGCAGTAAGAAGGGCTGTCCACAAATGCGACTGCAGCGAGTTGTCGCCGAAAGACATTGTTGATCTTAACTGTACAACGTGTCAACATTATACAGACGTTTTCTGTCACGCTGTGTCATTGGAGAGAAAGAGAGAATTTAAGTTACCTCTGGACTACGATACGAAAGTTATTTCAGTAATTTTATATCTGTTTTTAGAGAGCACCACTGGTAGTATAGCGTCGAAACGCTTATTCTCGTTCATACACTTAAAAACACAATAATCCACGGCTAAGGAACCAATGAAGGAATTCACCTCCACTAACCACAGCCATATAATCTGAACTATCAAATGCGACCACTGAACTTTTTTTTCTTTCTTCAATTATTACGCCAATGATTATTGCAGTACACCGGTGCAGTTCACTAAGATCACCTGATCTTCTTCTCAATGAGGCCTCAGCCATTTAGAAGTTCAGATGAACGTTCAAAGAGGAAAGGAGTACACGCTGTATCAAAACGAATCATCCGATTTTTAAAAAATCATAACTATTATGTAATTTGAAATATGTGCGTGAACTACGTACTGTCGGAAAGAGCAAACTCTCGAGTTTTACATGTTTCCCGCTAGGTAGCAGCAGTGTGTGCCCACTTCATTTCTAGTAAAAGTGATGTCGGGGAAACAGAAAAAGTTTGATGTTCTACGTTTTGCGCAGTGCGGGTCAGTAATGACTGTTCAGCGTGACTTTCGTACTAGGTATGGTGTGGATCCTCCTACAGCACAGGACATTACACGAGGGCATGAACAGTTCCGAGAAACACGTTGTTTGTGTAAACGCAAATCTCCGGGCCGTACCAGAGTGTCTCACACAAACGTCAAACGCATCCACCATAGTTTCACAAGGAGCCCGCAGAAATTCGTTCGCCATGCAGCTCGACATCTCACCATGCCCCCGATGTCCGTCTAGCGTGTGTTACACACGAAACAATACAAAATTCAGCTACTGCAAGCTCTTTGTGAAGGTGACAAACAACAACGTGTGGAGTTCTGTAATTTCGTTCTTGGCAAGATGGAAAACGCCAGTTTTCTTCCACGCTTAGTGCCTACTGATAAAGCAACATTCCATTTAAATGGAAAGGTGAACCGTCATAAGGTTAGAATCTGGGGTACGGAACAACCATATGAAGTTGTACAACATGAGAGGGACTCTCCAAAATTTAATGAGTTTCGTGCAGTTTCACGGGAAAAGGTGTATGGTCCATTTTTCTTTGCCGAGAACATTGTTACAGGAAGCACACATCTCGATAAGCTTGATATTTTCTTTTCCTACAGTTGGAGGCTGTTAAGAACGACTTCATTTAGCAACTGATTGTGGCACCGCCTCACTGCCATCTAGAAGTTGGGTTGTTTGGGGAAGGAGACCAGACAGCGAGGTCATCGGTCTCATCAGATTAGGGTAGGAAGTCGGCCGTGCCCTTTCAAAGGAACCATCCCAGCATTTGCCTGGAGCGATTTAGGGAAATCACGGAAAACCTAAATCAGGACGGCCGGACGCGGGATTGAACCGTCGTCCTCCCGAATGCGAGTCATGTGCCATCTAGAAGTGCGGGAACTCTTAAATCAAAGGATTACTGAACGATGGATCGGTCACACTGGACGAAATGATTCAGCGTTACGTTACTGCCTCCAAGGTCACCGAACCTGACTCAATGTGATTATTTCTTGTTGGGGGCGGGGGGGGGGGGGGTATAAAAGACTGTTTGTGTGCCCCCGTTACCAACAATACTGAATGAACTGAGACATCGCATAACAGCAGCTGTGGAAGCTGTAACAAGACATGCTCGCTGCAGTGAGGGAACAACTTGAATACCGCACTGACATATGCCTTGAATCTCAAGGGGAGGCATGCTGAACAGCTATGAAAACGTATGAAAATTTTTTTTTGAGTTTCCCGTTCATCAACAAACAAAATTCATTGTATATGTTTGTCAGTTTCAGAAATATGGACGCGTCAAATCGGATGAGTCTTTTTGAATAACGTGTCTTTTGGATTAACGTGTCGTCGACAACGAGGTCACTTGAGACAAATCACAAGCTAGAATTGTCCAGGATAGGGAAATCAATCGGTCAGGGTCCTTTTCACAGGAGCATTCCCACCATTTGCCGTAAGTAATTTTGTAGATAACACCTACAACAAAAGAGAAAAAAGGTTGTTATGCCAGGATGTGAAATCCATTCCTTATTAAACAACTGTGCCATGTCGATTGGTTTCAAGCTTTAGATCCATAAACGTTGAGACGCCGATGCACAGTCGACGTTACGGTAGGTATAAAAAACCATAAGAAATGGTCGTCCTCAAATAAATAAAAGGCGTGGTCGGCACTTGGATGGGTGACCATCCAGGCCGCCATGCGCTGTTGCCATTTTTCGGGGTGCAATCAGCCTCTGGATGCCAATTGAGGAGTTACTCGACCGAATGGTAGCGGCTTCGGTCAAGAATACCATTTTAACTACCGGGACAGCGGTGTGCTGACCCAACGCCCCTCCTAACCGCATCCTCCACTGAGGATGACATTGCGGTCGGATGGTCCCGGTAGGCCACTCGTGGCCTGAAGACGGAGTGCTTAAACAAATAAAAGCATTCACGCCAAAAGTATAAGGGGCGATCAAAAACTTTCTGTTCGAAGGCACTACAGTCCACACTCGGTATGCCAATCACGCAAAATCGCCTTAAGCATCCACCGACGCACCAGGTTGAACATTTCCGTGTATTGCTGCGTGAAAAATTCCATAGCTGTCTGCTGCACATCCTCGTCCGACATGAACAGTTGACCTTTCAACGCTTGTTTCAAGGGGCCGAAGGCGTAATAATCGCATGGGGAGAGATCAGGACTACGAGGTCGAGTGTCTCCCACTTGAGTTGGCGTAACTTCTGCGTTACGACATCTGTGATACTGGGACGTGCGTTATCATGGAGCAGCAGCACCCCTTGTCGCGCACCATTCCACAAACGTGGTTTTCAACACACATGCTGCCTTATACACATCGTTCATTATACGATGGATGTTAACTGGTGTTTACCACAGCAAGCTGGTGGTGTTTGGATGCATTTGGTAATAATGTCGCCATAGTTCACGTTTCCGCATTTAAAGCACGCACATCGGAAGAAACACGAATGCCACACTAATCCCGTACATACCGGGTGATCAAAAAGTCAGTATAAATTTGAAAGCTTAATAAACCACGGAATAATGTAGATACAGAGGTAAAAATTAACGCACATGCTTGGAATGACAAGGGGTTTTATTAGAACAAAAAAAACAAAGTTCACAAAATGTCCGACAGATGGCGCTGGACAGCAAAACGTCAGTGACTGCGCATGACAATCGTGTATAAAAGGAGCTGTAATGAGAGAGAGAATCAGAACCACTCCCTCCTTCCGCCTCCTTGATTTCTATCTCACCGTTTATGGCCGTCCCATCGCTCTCACCCCCACCCTTAAGTACCTTGGCGTCACCCTCGACCGTCGCCTCTCCTGGACTCCCCATCTCCAGACAATCCAAGCCAAGGCACGTTCCCGACTCCGTCTCCTCAAGCTCCTTTCCGGCCGAACGTGGGGTCTGGACCCCTCCACCATCCTCCACACCTATAAGTCCCTCATCCGCCCTATCCTCTGTTACGCCCATCCCGCCTGGATCTCCGCCCCCCCTTCCTTTTATACATCCCTCCAAATCCTTGAACGCCATGCTCTCCGCCTTGCCTATCGCATCCGTCTCCCTTCCCCCACGCGGATCCTGTATGACCTTATCCCCTTCCCCCACCTCCTCCTCTTCCTCGAAAGGATACGAATCCTATACACCTCCCGTAAACTCGATCCTCCTCACCCGCTCGTCTCCCCGATCCTCTCCCACCCCCGCCCGCTGCCGCGCCTGTACTCCCATGTCCCACCTGGTCTCCATCTCTCCACCCTCCATACCCTCTCCCAAGGTGGCTTCCGCCAGCTCCCCCTCCCTGATGATGTCCTCCTCCCCTGCATCTACCCCTCCTATCAACTTTGATCCTTCCCCCCCCCTCCTGTGTCCTTTCCTTTCGGCACCCTCCCTCCCCCCCTTTCCCTTCCCTTCTCTTTCCTTTCCCCCTCCCTCCTACCCTCTCCTCCGGGCTTCCCCTCCCCCTTCCCCTCCCCCTTCCTCCCTCCCCCTCTCTCCTTTGCCCGTGGCATCTCTGCTCTCCCCTCTCCCATCTCCCCTTCCTCCTCCTCCACCCCCCCTCTTGGCAGGTCCCCGGACTCGTACACGCTCAGTGAACATTCGCGCGCCGGAGACCATCGCCACCAGTGTTTAGTGTGTGTGCATCGTTCTGTGTTTCGTACAGTCCCGACTCAACTGTTCACATGTGCCGTCGCCGTTCTCCGTGTTTTGTGCGCCATGTTTCCAAGTGTTAGTGTTTTTTCGTCCAACGTGAACGGCTTCTTGTCTCTTGTTTTTTTTGTATCTCCATGTTTTTGCCCGCCGTCTTTTTTGTATATCGCCTCTCTATCCTGTTTATTGTTCAACTAACGGCTGAAGAGCAGCGAACCATGCTGCTGCCAGCCCACCTGTATAGGTGTTTAAATTACAATAAAGGAAAAAAAAAAAAAAAGAGAGAGAATCAGATGCGCCAGCAGTCGCAGCATGTAGACGTTACCTGAAAAGGCACTTTTGGTGAAGCTGTATTATCAGAGTGGGGAATGTGCTAGTTCAGCGTTACGATCCTATCGCCATAGGAAGGGGATTCGAACGGGTAAAGGAACGTTGACAAATGCAGCTGTGGCGAGAATGATTTCGAAGTTCGAAGCCACGGGTTGTTTAGACGATAGACCCCGTAGTGGCCGCCGAGCACAAGGCGTAATGCTGCTGAGATAGTTCAGGAAGAAATGGAGACTAGCGGGTTCGTCTATGCACGGGGAAGTCAGTGCTCGTGCAGTCGCACGTCGCACCGGCATTCCATACACTACTGTTTGCTTGGCACTGAGGCGTACCCTCCGGTGCTATCCATACAATATACATCGGCATCATGAACTGTTACCTGGCGATTTAGTGAAGCGGAGGGCTACTGCGGTGTGGGCGTTTCAAAAGACGGCGGAAGATGACGATTGGTTGAGTAACGTGTTGTGGACCGACGAAGCTCATTTCACGCTTCGAGGGTCTGTCAAAGCCCACAACTGCAGAATTTGGGCTACCGAAAATCCTAGAACTGTCGTGGAAACTCCATTCCACGACTAGAAAGTCACGGTATGGTTGGATTTACCACGTCTACCGTTATCGGGCCTTTTTTCTTCGAGAAAATGCGTGATTCTGGTTTTGTAACTGCTACCGTGACGGGTGAGAGGTACGCCAATATATTACAGAATCGCGTCATCCCCAGCCTGGCTGATAAACACCTGCTGGGACGTACGATGTTAATGCAGGATGGCGCTCCACCCCATATTGATAGACGCATGAAAGCTCTTGCGAGCGTTGTTTGGTGATGATCGTGTGCTCAGCCGCCACTTTCGTCATGCTTGACCGACATCTCTAGGGATGCTGAGAGACAACATCCGACGCTAATGCCTCACCATAACTCTGGACATGCTTTACAGTGCTGTTCGCAACATTATTCCTCGACTACAGCCATTGTTGAGGAATGATGGTGGACATATTGAGCATTTCCTGTAAAGAACATCATCTTTGCTTTGTTTTAATTTGTTATGCTAATTATTGCTATTCTGATCAGATGAAGCGCCATCTGTCGGACATTTTTTGAACTTTTGTATTTTTTTGGTTCTAATAAAACCCCATGTCATTCCAAGCATGTGTGTCAATTTTTACCTCTCTATCAACATTATTAACCCGGTACATACTGGTGTTATATGCCGGCAGTGGCGTCGCGCTACGTTGCATATACGATGCAGCAACACGCTCAAACTGAATCTTTTTGATCGTCCCTTATAAAAAGCAAATACAAGAACTGCAGATTTATCGGTTCTAGTAATTGCTATTGAAAGGTTTACGTAAAACATAGCATGACGTATTTTGAATAATACGACACGTCAGCTGAGCACTTTGGTCAGCGTGTGAGTTTCCTAAAATTTATGGTATCCACTTTCAAGGGTCATCTACACTTACGGTCGATTAACAGCGCATAAACAACTTAAGTACCATCCAAGTGCCGGTTTTAATCTTCTCTCTCTCTAGTCCGTAAACTATCGTAAGATGTGCGCTGGAAGCTCGTACTGATCCACTATCATTTCACCATCTTCTTAAATAACACGCGCGAGATTGTGCGAGAAGAACGACCTGACGCAATCCCGAATTGCGGCTAGAAACCGAAAATTTCCAATACCGAGACAATACAGGAATAGCTATAATGTGACACTACTCTTTACGACCGTAACACTACTACTGAAAAACGTAGAAATTTTTTAATTTATTGTCGACTTTTCAGTAGTGTATTGCAAGCCTTTGAATTTGCATATCAAATTAGCTACATACTTAAATAGCTCCTCACTAGGGACCGCGCCTATTTATCATCGATTCGCCCTAATTTAATGACATGCCTACAACTTGGCCAGAAATGCGCGTGACAGAAGTTAGAGCCCCAGATGGCCAAGCGTTTAGAAAACAAATAACACTTTTGGCGTGGAGCACGTGCGGCATGGGCCACTTTCGTTGACGTGGATTCCAGGCAGCGGATGGTGCCAATCTCTAACCAGAAACCTTTTTTCAGTTTCTACGTTGCTCACACTGCAAACAATCCGACATTTTGCTCAATATATTCTACTTAATCATATTTTCATAAAAGGTACGAAAAGAAAATGCGAAGGAAAATTTGGGACAACAAATAGATTTCCAAGAAAGGACTGCAGTTACAGCATCCACGAGGCCTCCTCAAATAAATTTCCCGGAAACGATTGTAAAGTGTACACGATACGCTCACGTACAACATTAGATAATTTGACAAACTGCCTATTGGCTTCTGTCTCGGGTTCTTCGGCCGACGTTCATCTAGTGATTTTTCCGACGTTTCGCCAGCACGAGTGGCTGGCATTGTCAAAGCTTCACCCTCCATTGCCGGTGGTGATAATTTTGTTATTCTACAGTTGATGATTTCCACGACCTGGTGTTATAATCCTCCTAAAACAAGAGAAGCAGTCGTTTTCTCGGCATCTTGCACACGTTATAAACGGTGCGTTTTTACAACTACATAGTTATTTCAAAGTTTCTGCAGAAAAACAAACACGGTTTATTTTCATCAAAGGTTCCCTCTCATTGCACAAAAATGGTTCAAATGGTTCTGAGCACTATGGGACTTAACTTCTGAGATCATCAGTCCCCTAGAACTTAGAACTACTTAAACCTAACTAACCTAAGGTCATCACACACACCCATGCCCGAGCCAGGATTCGAACCTGCGACCGTAGCGGTCGCGCGGTTCCAGACTGTAGCGCCTAGAACCGCTCGGCCACCACGGCCGGCTCTCATTGCACAGTTTGCATCAAACCACGTGTAACGCTGCTCGAAGTTCAAAATGAAACTAATGTAATATGAGGTCCTGTAGGCTTTAATTTCAATCCCCTCTTGAAAATTTATTTCCAGAGTCCTCCTGGACGGACGCCGTAAGCAAAATTACTCTTTGGAAATTTATTTGCCACCCCAAATTTCCCTTATGCTTCCAAGCAATTTATGACCATATTGAGAAATACAATATCATGAGCCTTTCGGAATTATTTGCAGCGTAAGTGACCGTAAAAACTGAAAATGAAAAAGACTGTCCGCATAGGGAATCCACCCCGCGAATCTCGGATTACCGTTCTGTATTCTTTCCACTACGCCATTCGCTGCCTGGAAAGTACGCTAACATAATTGGGTCATATATCGTCCGACCGGCGCCAAAAATACTATTTTTTTCCCAAACGCTTGGTCATCTGGAGCTCCCACTTCTGTCAGTTTCAGTTATGGCCTGGCCCTGCATACACCATTAATTTGGGATGGAATCGGTGATGACGAGTATGTGCGGTCCCTTGCCAGTTGATATCACGAGACTGAACGACCAATTCCCGTCTTTTCTATCCCAGAGAAATCCGATGCAGCCAACGACGTTAACTAGTACAAGTAGCCTAGGGTGTCATCAATGCATGACAATGGATAGACATCTTTTTTCATGATTTTGTTGTCATAAGTAGTCGACGCAGAAACACCTAGTGCCATCCATCTTTTTCACAAGCACCACAGAAGATAATCAAGGAGACTCTGAACGTCCAGATGCACTGAGCTGCCCATTATGTACTGGTCTGGCTGTTCCTATGCATATACCTTTAAAGATGAGTTGTTCCTGCTCATGACAACTGGTGATCCAAAGTTCTCTTTGGCCACCTGTAACGCATTCTTCTGCGAGACTGACTAGCTTTCCGCATTCAACAAAAGCTTTAAAGTTCAACAGAGCACCTAGATTGACAACTCGAACTCGCTGATGATGGTGGGACAATGTCTTCAAAGGCAAACAACAGCCCAAAGCAAACTTTGTTATGTGTGCTTTTTGTAACAACTTCATTAACCTGGAGCTCTGATCTTCCACAATCTGTAACTGCTTGTGATGCCTGCAACAACCCATCCAAAAATGTGTCACTGATAGTTCGTTCAACAACACATGTCCCTGTTGGCTCGACATATTTCCCATTTGTGACCTACAAGACAATTTCTTGTGGCAGTATCATTTCCTGGCCACCCCCATATGCTAGCCCTGTTTGCTATTGTATTTGCCTAGATTAGTTTCCAGACACAGAGGGAAGAGGTTTTTGTTTGGTCTAAAGATGATAGGATAACCATGCCCTAATTCTCCGAAATCGTGGCAAGTGGAGCAGACCAGGCTGATTTTGAAGGTGAGTAATTTCCTCTTCACGTGCCAGAAGAATTCCTTAATGTCCTGTCATGAAAGAAACATCTTACAGAAGCACTATACGGGGAAGAATGTAATGGTCAATGAATGATTACTTCTTGTTCGTGACTGTCTGCAAAACATAAATGTTAATAATTTCATAAGCAATTTGGGAGTTCATGAAGTTGTGTGCCTTCAAACCAGAAGTGATGTTTTCATAGTGGGTTTATCAGCAAGAATTGCTAGTAGCAGCCTTTTCGAGGCAGTGTACTGAACTGTTTGTGGTAAACATTTTCCAATCTAGTGGTCCGATCTCGAAATCTTTCCTCAAACTAGTTCTCTAGGTACAGGGCCTTCAATTATTGACTTTGGAGTTGGTGAGAAGTTTAATCCTGTAAGTTGGTTGGCTACCCTTATTAAGAACAACAGTTACTGCAACAAAGCAGAGAATTAATCCAGGCTGCCAATATTCCAATTAAACATGTGAAGCATTACATCCCATAATTTGTGTTGCACACCACATGTCGCCAAGAGTGCATGGATTCAGGTCACGTGTGTGTCTTCAGCCAAAGCCACAGGAGCTCTGAGACATGGATGAAAGGAATGTTTCAATGGAGTGGAGAAATTTGTTTTCACATTGCATTTGATTAATGTTCAACACGAAATGGCTCCCATTTTGCACAAAGCTTCCATTTCACTACTGATTGTTCAAAACCATACTGTATACAACACAGTTCAATAAAATTAATGTGACAACTGTCTACAGCGATCAGCCACCAGTCTGCTATCGATATAAACCCATCCAGGTGATAGCAGCATCCCCTGGCAAGGAATGACCATTAGTCAGACACACACATGGTTCATTTAGTTTCAGTAAGCATGCTGTCTGGGTATAGAGTGTGGAAGATGTGTGATCTATCTGAGTTTGACCAAGGGCAGATTGTGATGGCACGGAGGCTAAGCAGGAGCATTTCAGAAACTGCACAATTTGTTGGGTATTCGAGGAATGCTGTGGTGAATGTCTTCAACACAGGCTGAAACCACATCCAGATGTTGTGGGGTTGGGTGGCCACCTCTCATTACACATGTCAGATGTCTTAGGCAGGACAGACTGGTAAAACAGATAAGGCAGCGTACTGTGGTGGAACTAACATCAGACTTTAATGCTGGGCAGAGTACAAGTGTGTCTAAACACAGAGTGTACTGAACAATCCTAATGATGGGCCTCCACAACTGACAACCCATGCACATACCAATGTTAATACCACAAAATTGGCAACCATGACTTAAATGGGCACGTGGCCATGAGCACTGGACATCGGCGCAGTGGCAAAGCACAGCACGGTCTGATGAATCCCGATACCTTCTTCATCATGCTGATGGGAGGGCGTGAATCCATCATCTTCCAGGGGAACAGCTCCTTGACGCCTGTACTGCGACATGGAGGCAATCTGGTAGTAGCTCCATTATGCTCTCGGGAACATTCACATGAGCATCCCTGGGTCCATTGCAGCTCACACATGACACCATGAGAGTGAAGGAGTACTGTACACTGTTTGCAGACGACGTACACCCCTACATGGTGATAATCATGTTTCCTGATGGCAGTGGTATTTTTCAACAAGATAATGCGCCACTTCACAAAGTGGCAAGTTCCAGTTGGTGTGCTGGCTCCCAACTTGTCAGATCTGAACCCGACCAAACATGTCTGGGATGTGACTGAAGGTGACATCAGAGCTCATCGATCCCCTTCCTGGAGTTTACGGGAATTAGGTGATTTCTGCGTGCCCATGTAATGTCAGCTCCCTGCAGTGACCTACCAAGGCCTCACTGCTTCCATGTCACAATGCATTGCCTCTGTTACCAGTGGCAAAGATGGACATAATGTTCTGGCTGATCAGTGTATGTCCGATGTCAACATACAATAATCACTCATAGACAGCACATGGCAGCATTAGCAGTGGAGGGTGTATGACATGTTCCAGAGGGACGTGAAAAACAGTGCAGTCATTAAAAGTACTTGCCCGTGAAAGGCAAAGGTCCCAAGTTCGAGTCTCAGTCTGGCACACAGTTTTAATCTGCCAGGAAGTTTCATATCAGTGCACACTCCGCTGCACAGTGAAAATTTCATTCTGGAGTGCAGTCACTGTCCTAATGCAGAATCAGACTGATTTATATGATGTCCAAAGGGGCATTATCAATACCTTTCAGGCCAAGGGT
Source organism: Schistocerca cancellata (assembly GCF_023864275.1). Taxonomy (NCBI): domain Eukaryota; kingdom Metazoa; phylum Arthropoda; class Insecta; order Orthoptera; family Acrididae; genus Schistocerca; species Schistocerca cancellata. The sequence continues at coordinate 212,776,831 of NC_064629.1, read as the reverse complement.
GTAAGCATTTCCAAAACAGTTAAGTCGGTAAACTGCCAGGATGCTACTGAGGTTCAAGTACTCCGTGAATGGCAAAACAGCGCTATACAAAATGAGCAACATGGCAAAAGTGGTGTAGCATAAGCCATAGATGACGGGGGTAAACAACAGCTGTGGAGATGTATGCAACAAATAGATGTGCAACTGACCACCCGGGTGAACCACAGGGGCTACTGACTGCGTCTCCTTAATGACCACTCAGAAAACATTGCTGCGTGTGGGCCTCCGCAATAAGTGCTTGGTTCATGCACCCATGGTGACTGCTATTCATCATTGATTAAAGGTGGAATTTGCACACCAATACTGCAACTGGACGTCCAGTGAGTGGTGACAGGTGGCCTTCCCAGATAAATCATGCCTTATACTCCATTGGATAGATGGCCGTTGGCATGTACGGCATGGAACATTTGAAACCAAACACCCTGCCATCAGGAGGACGTGTTATGGTCTGGGAAACGTTTTTGTGGCATTCCCTGGGCTATCTAGTCATTCTGGAAGGCACAGTGCATCAACACAAGTATGTCTCTATCCTTGAGGACCACGCACACCCCTACATGCAATTTGCCCTTGGCAAGAGGACATCTACTAGCAGGACAATGCAAGGTGTCATACAGCTCAGAGTGTACATGCATGGTTCAAAGAGCACCCTGGCGACCAAACTTCCTAGATTTAAATCCACATGAGGATCTGTGGGATCACCTCTGCCAGGCTATTAGTGTAGTGCAGCTAGCCATGGCACTGGAGCCAGCATGGCTTCACACCCCTGCCGGTACCTTCCAGGACCTCACTGAAGCCCTTCCTGCACGTCTCGCAGTGGTCCGTGATGCAAAAAGTGGTTATTCAGACTTCCAACAGATGGTCACATTAATCTGACTGGACAGCGTATCTTAATATTTTCCCTTGTGGATGCTGCTTTGTAATTGGGATCGCCTTTAAGAGAAGCACAGCAACATTTTAATTTTTAAGCCTGCTTCTTAAAATCTGATAATGACTGAGAAAACTTCTTACAAGCCTTAATCAAACTTATACAAGAATTTCCATTGGAAACTAAATGCCCAAACCCATAAATGTTATTCAGCACTGTACTCCACTTTATCTGTTTCATTCAAACATGACAAACTTACTTTAAAAATTCATATACTCAAAATTATTCAGCAGACAAAGCTGACTCTTTACTTACCTTGTTCTGCAACATGCACTAAAAACACACACCTTAAAAATCTCCAATACCAATGACATCTCCGTAGCAGACCAAGATATTTACTCCTCTCTCTAATACATCCAAAATATTTCAAAAGTCTTCACAATAAGCATGTGGATACAGGTAATAAATATAAATTATAAGATCTGACCCAAGTTGTTATTACTGAGAGCAGCATTGGCATAAACATTTAATATACACCCACTTTAATGATGGGCAACACTAACATGATGAGTAATAATTGATACTTGTCAGTCTAATGGTGGAGTGACAAGCAGTTTTGCTGACAGAAAGGTCTTCAGTCAAATTGGCAATGACCTTGAGGCTCAAGTAAAGCTCGAGCTCATGTGTGTGAAATTATTTGTTTCTGATTCACAATTTAATTAATATGGCATTCATCACCATTTATCTTGCCTGATTTTAGCTTTTCCCTTGTAAGCATCACACGTGAGGGACAAGAACATGAGGCGACTAGCATTCTACATAGAAAATATGAACAACCTCCTATTCCCAACACAGTGACAGACAGCCAGTCACCTTTGGAAGATGAAGACAACAGGCAACAATGCCAAAGAGCAGTACCCAGAAAACCTCATGTAAAGCAAACAAATTCATACTGAAATAGCAGCAGTGACAAAGGACACCCATTTATCAGAGTCAATATTACAATATATGGTTTCCCAAAATTGCCACCAGAAGTATTAAAATGATTAAGGCGATGGCAAACTACCTTCCAACAGCTGAAGATAATACCACAGAACGAATTATGCCTGATAATTAATTAATTGTCTGATATCCAAGTATTTCTTGACTAACACTTTTTTTAATTCAGTTTAAATCCCTGATGATACTATGCTGGAGTACAAGGGTGCAGAAGAAATGTGTATGACTACCAGCACTGACCTAGAACAGATGAACAGAAATGATACTTTTATTCAAAGACAATAATGACACTGAAGTGACTTCAATTCATGATGGTCCCCTGGACATTACAAACAATGGGTCATGGCTCTTAATAAGGTGTGTGATCATCACAGACAGCAATGCACACTTTGCAACATGCTCCCATGCTGGTCATGTGACCCAGTAAAGAGTTCTTGTGGTAGGGAATTCCATTCATCCACCAGCTTGCTCGACGACTGCTGGGCCTTCGTCGGTGTATATTGATGCTCTGCTATATGTTTACCCAGTGCATCTCACACATGCTTGATGGTATTTAAGTTGGGGGAACGAACAGCCTAGCCCATTCACGGAATATACTCACACTGTAAGTGTTCCTCCACTCATGCTGTTCGATGCAGTTGTCTCCTGAAAAGATGTACATGGGGAAGTAGGACAGTGTCACAATAATAGTGACCAGTGAGTGTACCGTGTTCAAAGATTTGGATGTCTATATGCCCATGAAATGCTACGCCTACCCTCACCATAACACTTGGCTCACCAAAACGAGCATGTATGAGACTGCTCCTGGGTGCATTATGTGTAATTCCTCACTATGTGAGGGTACATCCAGCATTGTCAAACATGATTGTCTTGGTGGTCCAGGTGTTCAAGGTGTAGGGAGGCATAATGCTGCATGCGTGTTCTTACCTCCAAATCTATGAATAAGGTACACTCACTGGTCAGCGTTATTGTGACACTGTACTCCTTCCCCAAGTGCATTGTTTCAGGGGTGCATTCAGCCCCGACTTCATTTTTATGGATGACAATGCGCTCAGGTGGAGCAGCTCTTGGACTGAGAGGATATTCGGCAAACGGGCTGGCCTGCTCGCTACCCAAATTTAAATCCCAATGGGTGCATGTGGGATGCATTGGGGAGACATACTGGAGCAAATACACATGCAAAAACAACAGTCCAGCAGTTGCCAACCATGCTGATGGAAAAATGGGATGTCCCATCACAAAAAACAGCTTACCAACCTCGTGGTCGGCACGGGAGCACGCTGCACAGCATGCATTGCCATCTCTGGTGTTCACATATCCTATTAAGAATGATGTCTCATCATTTATAAAGTCAAGGGACTATCATGAACTGTGGCAACCTCAGTGTAATTATTGTCTTTAAATAAAAGTGTCATTTCTATTTCTTCCAGTTCTTTTCTGTACTATACCGTAGCAGTTGTTTCTATCTATGGTCCAAGTTTCATCGAGTTATGTTACTTGGCAGTGATATATCATGTGAAAGTTACTTTAACCCTTAAGTTTTGCATGCCACTAGAAGTTTCTGTGTTTATAATTACAGGCAGAGCCACTGAACAGGAGCATTTTTTTTTTTTTTTACCATTCCCACTAATAGGCTAGTACTCCAACCAACAGCACAGCTGCTTTTCTTATTAACCACCCCACCATCTACCATTCTAATATTAAAATGATAGAGATCTAGAAAACTGGAAAGCATTGTAGATGAGAAGTAGTGATCCAACTCAATGCTGCAAGAACAACAGATAAACACAGATCCACAGTCTCAAATAAAACAAAAAGTGACAGCAAACAAACACTTTAAAAATACAAATTTCCCCACTGATAAACAATTATCCACAGTGTTTTCATTGAACCTACAGCAATGGCTGCAGTAAATGTTGGTTAATGGAACACAACAAATACTTTCACAAGCCAATTATATGGAAGTCCCTATTTTGCTCACAGGAAGATTCACACAACCATGCATAACAGTAAGTGCATGTTGTGTTCTGATATTTTAAATGGGAAAATTTCCGAAAACAAAGGAAGTGCATTTTTCCACTTGAAAATAAACTGTAATTTGTAAAAATGGCAGTAATATAACTTGGCACAGAAGACAATAACACCTATATTTTATGCTCATACTATAATACACGAAAGACTCCTAGACTAATTATCAGCTCATATTGAGCAAAATACTCAGGCATATTGTGTATAACAGTTTTTAACAAACTTAAACCTCAAGCTCAGTAGTTTATCTCAAATGACTAAATCAAAATAACAGAACAGGAATAACACTGGAATGAATTAGAGAACTGTATGTACTCACTGTGCAGAAAAGCACACCACGCGAGGCACTCCTAAATGTTTTGAAAACTTCTGTTCTTTCCTGTAACAAATCAATGTTTTAAAAAAAAAATATTATAATTGGTATCACACAGTGCTCTTCTTTTACATTACATAAAGGGCACATACCTGCTGAGACATATGTCCATGTAGCCGGAAAACGTCAATATCTGCAAGGGCTCCTTCTTCATAATCTTGTTTGATAACAAGCGGTGTTTTAAGTTTCTTCTTTTTCTTCAATGAGTTTGATTCACTCTCTTCATCTGATATGTCATCCTCAGATGAGATATTACCAATGGCAGCTGAAGTATCATTCAGAACTACTGAGAATATGTCTGTATGGAAGTCCACCATATCTTGTGTTCCACAGAACACTATGATCTTCCTTTCTTCGCTGAACTGCAAGAGAACATATTTATTCAGATTAAATAATGCTACAAAAATAAGAAAAATCAATAATATACACCAGCAAAATTATTTTCATACTATCTGTCAATGACTTAAATTATGGGTGTATTATCTCCCCATCTTTTCTGGAAATGCTGTTGGCACAAGACAGAACATTCAGTCCAGTGATTAGCCTTCTTTCAACAAACAAAGAACAGCAGCATGATATACATTAGACTGCGAGGAATTGGAGGATGTAAGTCACTTAGTCATCATTTTTCAGTGCAACTAAAGTGAATCACCAGCAAAATCATTATCAAGCCAGACACAACTAAGAAATATTTCCAGTAGTATGATACAGTTCTCCAGATTCCTCTCAGATATCATAATCTCATACAATGGCACAAACACTGATTTGTGTTCAAGAAAGCAACTGAATTGAGCAAGTTCTGATTCAAACAAATTTGGTCAAAATAGGCAGACATAAGAACCCATTTTACATTAGTGTCACATATCAATCTATTTGACATATTACTTGATTTAATAATTATGTTTCTTTCATTTACTACATTAGTTTAAATATTCTGCCAGTTACAGTTTCAATGGGATGATAGCAACTTGCACTAATAAAATGAGGGTTTGCAAAGTGTACCACACACTTACATAACTCCACATTTTTAAATTTAATGTAAATGTAAACCTGAATATGTACATGGAGCAGTATCTATTGAGTCATGAGCTGAGTCTTAGTCTCTAGCTTTAAGGCTAAACATTTCAAGAGCAGAGATTCCTTGAAGAAAGAATATGGCAGAGAATAATTTTTATGGCTCGTGAATGACTAACTCTCTCCTTGGAAGAAGTAGGTAGTATTGTAATAAATTAAGACAGTGTAACACAGCTGAGCTTTGGCAGAAATATGTGGCATCTACAGAAAGTTCTCAAGCACAGATTATGTATATGAGCCAATCTGCAATCAAACAGTGTCCCTTTCATTTGAAGGACTGTCCTCTTACCAAGTGAGCTACCTGTACACAACTCACAACATGCCCTCAATTTCAATCTGCAACCAAGTCTTCTTCTCCTAGCCAAACTCTACAGTTGTTAATAGCAGACCATAACTCCAGTTTGGGTTGTGAACTGAATCTGCATAGTTTAGTCAATATCACTGGTTCCTTGAGCCAAAGATTAAGGCTAGGGAAAATTTCATATCACTGTACACTGTACTGCCAAGTGAAAGCTTTATTCTGGTTCTATACAAACTAATAAAAAGACATTTAACTACCCCTGTAGTGCTACCCATGGTAGCACAATCTTTTCTGAATAAAAGCCTATAGAGCACAGACTAGAAGTCAAATTTTATCTCATTACAATGAGAGTGTTGCTCATGGTACCCCAAAACTCATGTTTTGACTTTAATTTGACACGTTTATAGACCAATATACATAATTAACAACTTTTTGAGTCCTATACACAGAAACAAATTTTTTTAAACTTAAATAAACAAGCAAAGTCATATCATGAAACATAACAGAACAATAAAGTTGATATAAATAAATAGAAGTAAGACTAATTTCCACTGTTCCAATGGATGAAAGTTCCAATCAAGAACCCAAAGTTGAAGTCGGGAGGGGGGGGGGGGGGGGGTAGTGACATTAAGCAAGGCTATGCTAAACAGAAGATAAAAGATAATAGTCAGTAGAAAGAAAATGAGAAAGCCAAAGAGTACAATGTCCTACCAGATATAAATGTTCAGGTTTTATTGATAACAGATACTAAGTGCCTACCTTGTAAATTACTGTATTTGAATTCAAATAAACAATTAGTGAGATATTTCATTGAAAGGCCTGGTACAACAAAATTTTACATTCTAGTTTGAAGGTTCAACAGATTTCTCCCAGAAATTTAACTGACATATGACAACATGTGACTTGCAACAATCTACTTTCCTATGTAGTCCCAAAATAGATTAATTAATTAATTACATGACAGAAAAATAGGCAAATGAGTTAATACAACTTGGAACTGCAGCCAAAAGCTTTCAAGCTGTGTTTTTATGCCCAGAAGCAACTGAGCAAACACACATCATAAATATGGTCAAAATACCTATTTTTCTTTATGTACAAAAACAAATATCATGTCTCTTGAATAAAAAATTTAAAAGCCAATGAAGAATAAAATCTTATTTGTCAAAATGTTTAGGACTGTCACTATTGAGTAAATCAAATACAGAAATAAAATTGGTATCACAGTTATTTTTAACAACCATTCGCCAAGTTGAGATATGTGCAAATCAAAATAAAAACATGCAACTTGAGTTAGAGTTCTACAACTTGTAACAGTACACATAGTGAACGGAATTCATAAACCATGGAGGCTACTTACAAACTATGTAAAGAGAAAATCTTATACAAGAAGACTTGCCTGACATTTGCAGACAATGAATGCAATGAGACTGACAAGGCGAAGTTTTGCTGGTGTCATCATAAAGTACTGAGATAAAGTTGAAGGCAGGGTGATATCTGTATCCTTCTTTACTTCCGTTCCACCTTCTTCAGCAGTCTCAATGTATGTCGGATCTCTTAGAGCAAGATTAGAAAGATTTTTAACAGCTGGTGTAAGTGTTGCAGAGAGGAGTACACTCTGACGAAGAATGCTACCATATCCAGCACCGTAACACAATTCATATTCTTTCCGGTGATCATCCAACAACTGCAGCAAGCTGTAAAAATCATTCCATTTAGAATTCATGTGCACAGTATCCTAAAGATGAAATACATCACATGTAGATCTTTACATGAGCTAGTGCAATTTATTTTTTTTAAAGATCTGTTTAAATATGACAATGTCAATTAACATTAGTTCCAGAACCTACCATCACAGTGATAGACTACATTCAAACATATAACAGTATGTGCATATTGACACAACCATAAGCTTTAAACACAATAAATACAGTTGTTACAAAATTCCAAGGTACTTTTGAATTGCAACACATTCTGCTAGCCCCATAAATCAAAGGCAGCAATGGTTACAGACAAAACTTTCAGCACCCTGTGTGCCTAGCCCTTTCCTATGCACAGCGTCAATCTTCAAGTAAGCCGGTTAACTTCTGTAGCACCAGTCAGCATATATAACCTCTGTTCCATAAATGTTTATATTTCTATTAGTTATTCTGTAAACCATACCTAGCCACATTTCTTATCAAACTTTTCTATAACTAACAAAAACTACTAAATGACAAAGGATTATGTCTCAAACTGAAGCAACACATTATGATCTCCAATCCAAAGACAAATGTCTCATCTTGTGGCCTATAAATAAATCATATACCCACTAGTTTCTGCATATCCTGGTCTAAACTGATGGCATCAACAAAAGTCATTGTTATTAGGCTTACATGACTACTCTAATGCTAAAACATTATTAATCCCCTATGTGTGTTTCTCTTTGTCTTCCACACATTTGCTTACATTCAACATTAAAGATAGGCCTACTTCCCAGAATGACTGAAAATGTCTAGAACACAAAACAGATCACAGTACATAAAATATTTAACATTGTTGTATAAGAAATGAAACCTGGGATTTCTATCACTCACTTCATTTCTTATCTACAAAATTATAAAGTAGTAATATTATTTAAATGATAATTTTTGCAGCCGCAGGAATATTTTACCAAACTGAAATAGAGGGAGGGCAAAATGCTGCAACTAATAATGTTTAACAGAATGGATGATCTCTCTAATTTTCATGTGACATGTAAGGGAAATAAAATTTTAATAATAATTACAGGAATTCTTATTTGCTGACAGAAAATTAAAGTTTCATTTTGGTGTGCACAGTGAATGAAATGATGATATTTTACAATACCCTACCAGAAAATGGAAATATGAAACAACATGGTGAAGAAAACACCATATTTATATGTGCACTGATAGAGTGAGGAATGAAAGTGTCAATAAGCTCAAACAAATATGTTCATTGTGATACAAGGGGCCATAGCTGATAATGGCTTTACAACCTGTGGTGCCTGTTGAAGGAAGCCTGAACAGTGAAGGATACATTTGTAGCATTAGTACACCTGTTCTTTCATTATCTCTTACATCAGGGAGATGTGCTCCTCCAGCAAGACAATGCAGGTGCACACTAATGTCATGCTCCTCAAATTGCTCCTTGATACATTTGTTAACTCCCTGGCCAGCATGGACACTATTTCTGCTCCATAAAGCACATGTGACACATGATCGGACAGCATCTGGTACAGTCTGCATTACTGGCGATATCCACAGACCAGCTGGCACAACACGTGGAAATAGTGTGGAATACCTTTCTTCCAAGATAACATGTGGTACCTCTATGGCTGTACCTATGCACAACTGAAGGGCTATAGTTAAAGGAAACTACAAATTAAAATTGTCAAAGTCAATATGCCCAAGATAGGTGACTATGATCATACAGAGTGCACAATTTGAACAGCATGTGAACACAGTTTTAATTAAATAAGGTCACTGCTTCAACGTTTTAATTCCATCTGTTATTCACAATTTTATGTTTAGGAAAAATATGTCAACTACTGTATGAAACCAAAAGGACAGAAGTGGCTTTGTGATTAATTTGCTAACCAAGTAGTCTTCATTCCACCAAAATCAACAAAAAAATATAAAATTGCCAAGGTAGCAATCTCACTTTCACGACTCACTAATTGTACATGAGAACCGGGAAAAAACTAAAATGCAAGGAGACAGGATGTGTAATTTTTGTACAGCCCTGATACTGATATACTGAGATCTTATGAATATACGAAAGTAATGATGAAATACTGTCAATTGTGTGAGGCACCTGAATTATTTATCAATGGTATTAGTTTGACTATTTTAACGTGTAGGCAAACTTCTGAATCCAATGAAGCCCTATGCAGCCAACTGAGGAGTTGGTAGAACAAACAAGGGTGGTTTCAATGAGATTGGGAGCACTCTTGTGGCTATCCCAAAGCAAATATGTATGTCAGTCTGGTGATTCAACCTGTTGTTCTGCCATTCACGCACAGCATTCCTGTGGGTGTTTTCCAACATGATAACTCTCACCCACATACCGCTGTTGTAAACCAACAGGCTCTACAGAATGTTGACATGTTGCCTTGACCTCTTCAATCTGCAGATCTGTCTCCAATCGAGCACATATCAAACATCACTGAACGACAACTCCATCATCATCCACAACCAGCATTAACTGTCCCTGTATTGACCAACCAAGTGCAACAGGCATCCCACAAACTGAAATCCTGCATCTGCAGAACACAATGCATGCATGTTTGCATTTAACGTTCTGGTCGTTACATTGGCTAATAATGCAATGGCTTATCTTGCACTTACATTAACCTGTCACTGTGCCATTTTAATCACTTAAATATGCTACCTACACAAATGTATCCCTGAAATTCCATTACTCTTCATTAATATTTTTTGGCGTCGCAATTTTTTTTCCATCACTGTATATTAACAGCCCATCCTCATCTTTTAGAAAGAAGAAAACTGTGGTTGTCTTCACCTGTTCAGTATGATTATTACGGTGTCCCTTTATTCAACACATTGGTTATAGCCTTGCGCGAACTGAATTGTCTGTGTATGGGTTTGGCTATTCTGTCTTCTGCAGTTTTCTTTTAACAGTTCGTTCTAATAATGTATCATTTCTTCAACTCTCTCATCTCTCTTGGGTTGAAGTCTGCTGCTTTCTTTCTTCTTCTTGTTATCATGTGCTTAATTTCTATAAAAACATGTTCATATTCCCTCTGGAACACATATTTTAACTTCATTGAAGGTATGTGTGTGTCAGATTGGTCATCCTTTCGCAGAATGTATGTCTGGGTCAAATGTTTACACTATGTTGATATGTGCCAGTTTCATTAGTTTCCAATCCTGTTTCTGTTGCCCTCTTTCAATTAGACCTTTCAAGTGGGGCTTCATTTCCTCTGTCATTTAACTCTTTTTTTTAGACCTGAATCTTTTCTGGAGGAAGGAAATTTTTTTAGTTATGTGTTAATGCTTTTCAGTGATTTTTAAATGATTTACAGATGCAAGATTTATTCAAAAATATGTACCCTTTTTCAAAACATCCTTTTTACACTTTGATTCATTTTTTGGACTTAAATCATTAATTACAAAATATTTTCTATTGTAATAAACAGTAAAATGACCATTCAATAATTACCATTCAAAATAACAATAACAATATTCAGTTATACAGAAATATAGTGAAACAACCAAATCCATGTATTTTGTTGGTCATAAGCTTTTGCACATTGCTACACTGACTTGCAAATGTCTTCATAATGATGCCCAACTCTACATTAATTATTTTTTGAGGCTGTGATTCTATTTTCGTCAATGTATTTTAATGGCCTCCTCCTCCCCCCCCCCCCTTGCCCTCTTTTAGCAAGAAGAAAATTATATTGTGTGTGTCTTCACCTATTCAGTATGATCTCTTATGCCTGATTATTAAGTTGGCAGTACTTGCACATGATGAAAAGGTTAACATTCACAATTGTGTATCTCAAATTTCCACTGGGAAAAAATACTTCTGTCACAGCTAGGACACAGTAAGAGTTAATGTACATAACTGTTGCCAGAAGAGCTGACAGGTTTAATTACATGGGACAGATTTTTCAAAAAATGCTTAATTGAAGGTGTGTTCTGTATGTTTTGTTGAGAAAGTGTGATGATTTCTTCTCCTAGATAAAAGAACAGTCATTAGATTTCTTTCCTGGGCCATGCAAAGTCAACTCTCTTCTTTGTATGCTGAGCTGGATATGTGTTATTCCTAGAAGATGCACCATGTTAATCACAGTATCTGTGATTGAACAGAGCTTACACCTTTCAGCAACAACTGTCATGTAAGTAGCAAATCACAGAACACCTAGCTGCAATCTGAGCCAAATTACACTCCAGTTATTTAAGACAGCAGATACTTATAACCACCTGTGAAAATCAAAACTGTGTTAAGGAGACCTACTGTGTACACTTCTTTTATGACAGAGATGCTGCAGCTTAAAATGGGTGATATGAAATAGAAGCTTTGATGCATTTCATCAGTTACTGACAATAACAATCCATTACAAGTTTGTTTGCATGGCCATCCTCCACAGTAAGCGCAGAAATACTTGTTTTGTAAATAAAACCACATTTTCCTGCTGCACTGTAATTTATTTCTCCCAGACGCATTTTGCGTTTTTTTCTCTAAAGCATCTTAAGTGGGATGTTTGCTTGCATCTGTATTTCCTCTCATCTGGTCTGGAGGTCAAACTACATTTCCAAAACATAAGCATATTTTTACACTCCAAACTTTTTGTTCACACTGTTCACCATGTTTACTCTTATTTTCGTGGTGCACTATTACTCTTTTGCTGCCAGTTATAGATATTTGTTCGAAAACTGCTTTTAAAGATATAAATATCATGAGTTCATTATGTGTATCCTCCAGATGAGAGGAAACGCAGATGCCAATAAACTATCCCACTGAGGATGCCTTAGAGTAAAAAAGTGAAATGCTCCTGGGAGAAATAAATTACAGCTCAGCAAGTAAAAGCAGTTTTATTTACAAACAAACAATCAATTACATTTATATGGAAATACATTTTTCACAAACATGCAGAATTTCCTGAGACAATCCCACACTATTAGATGATAAGAGCTGAAGCCACTTTCAATGAAATGGAAGAAAGCATAGATCATGGAAAGCTCTGTGCAGGAAAATAAAACCATAGGAAATATGAGAAATTTGTTGCAGCCAATGATAATTAAGCGAACACACACAAAAGTAAGAGAAAAATTAATAAACAGTACAAAATAAACATTTAGCCTAAAAACAACAAAATAATGAATGCCTAATGCTGGAATGCAGTAAAGAGTGGGGCCTATAGTGTGTTGAACATTTAAGTAAGTTTGATGATGGTATCATGACATGCAATAAAGCTTGTCATGAGGACAGAGGAAGTGTAAAACACACAAACCAAATTTGTTGTGAAACTTTCTGAGTGATTCTGGTGTGCTAGTCCACGATTCAAACTGGAAGCTTTGCATATATCTGGTATGTGAAAGACTACAGCTCCACATTTGCCAGTGGATTTAGCACAAAGCTTTAATATACTATAAAATTTCATCGCCGTGGTATAGAATTGGATGCCACTGAAACTGTTTTGATATATGTCAAAGTACTCCAAACGGTCCCTGGCACTTACGAATACTCTAATGTGAAAAAATCTTAAATGTTTATTTTATAAGAGTATATCCTGAATGTGCATCTGTTCAATTACACTACAGGTCGCATGACAATATTTGACTAACACAACCGGTAATGAAAATTAAAGCATTTTCTTGAAGGATTTGTGGTGGTGGTTTATACATACCTCAAAGATAAAATGTACAGATATGCCAAAAGAAAACCTCTGTGAATAGAAGCAGCAGAAGGTGAGATGTTAAACTGTTGAATGGAAACTTGTTAGATTACATAAAAAAATTGGTAAACAAATGTGGCAATACTGTTTACTGGTAAAGCAGCAGCACATCAGGAAAAGTAATAAAAAGCAAGAGAACAAGTAGATAAACAAAATGGTTATTGTGGATGTGTGAATAAACAAATGAATGTCCAATGCTTCATAATTGCAGGTGACTACAGAGACTGGATATCAGAAAGAACAGACATATAGTCTACTCCATCAAAATCGAAGAAGACAAGGAAACAAACAAACTGACACCATTACAAAAAACAAAGTTAAATTCACAAAAAGGCACATTAAAATGACAGATAAGAGAATGGAACAGGAGAAGGTTATCAATTCAAAGTGTGAACCATCAGAAGGAGAAAAGAGAAAACTTACATGAAGAAATAAAAAAAAAAGTACATTAATCAAGTGCAAGTCAGCAGTGATAATGACAAAGTTTCCACAAAGCACAAAACACAGCCATTTCACATTTTCACATAGCATTACAGGTCTAATGAACGACCTCATGATTAATCTGTCATGAGGTAGGAATATCACTCAGTGAGTAGGTCTATGTTTCCTGTCCCTGAAATCTGAGTTACACATCAGCTACACAATTTTCATAGTCCAATAAATGTTATTTTTGAGTTATGGATTACTGAAGAGATACACTAAACTCAGCAACTGGTGTAGCAACATGTAATCAAAAGTAAAACAATTTCAAGACTGATCAGTCACTCACGCATTAATGTCACGTTCATAGCCCAGTTCAAACAGTCTGTCTGCTTCATCTACAACCAGCCATGAAGTACGATCAAACCTCAGGGCACGAGTTTTGTTAGCATGATCTAAAAGTCGCCCAGGTGTGCCCACCAATATAGTTATTCCTTTTCTTAGTCGTGCTTTCTCCGATTTCCGCTTTTCGCCACCCATCAGGCATCCGGGTACTATCCATGTGAATGGCTGTCCAATAAAAAATAACAGTTTTATTAAAACAGTTCTTATTTAATGATAATAAACCCAAAGCAAACAAGAAAGCACAAGTAGAACCACAAGTGTGCACATTAATAACATATAACACGTATGTGAGTGAATAAGTGTCACATATTTACTTACTTTAAGAAGTTTGACGAATACTTCATAAGTCTGTAGAGCCAATTCCCTGGTTGGCACGATAATGAGGGCATGGACGCCATCCTTTCGTGACAGCTTTGGTCTTATTTTTTGCAAAGCTTCAATTATAGGCACAGCATATGCTAAAGTTTTGCCACTACCTGTCTGTGATCTAACTAAAACATCCACACCTGATAATATGGTTGGTATTGTCATCTTCTGAACCATTGTTAACTTATTTATATTCATATTTTGGTTCAAGTTAGAAACCTAAAAATGACAAATTCATATTACAATCAATTAAGGTCATTTACAAACATGGTTGCTACAAACCTCAGCAGAAAACTTACAGTAAAAGGATGAATAGGCAACGCTTTAAATTCGTCTGTAGAAAATAAAATTTCCTTCACTGGTTCTGTGGGCTCTTTCTCCAACATCCTTGCTCGAAATTGGCTTTCTTTTGTGTCCTTCTCATGAAAGTCATCTCTATTCTTGGCTTCATTAGATTTCTTTCTCTTAAAACCTTCTGTGGCATGAGGTATGGAACTGGTAGATCTCTCAGACTGAATATGTGCAGATTCTTGTTCATCCTGGTGTGTATCACTAACAGTTTCCCTATCGAAACCTTCAACTTTGGAAAATTCTCTCTTGTGCTTAACAGCTTTCTTTACCATACCTTTGTTGGAAACCGCAGAAGGTACTGTTAAACGTGTCTTTCCAACCTGAAAATAATTAACGGAATCCAGTTGCGGTAAAATTCTACGCAGGAACAGCTTTCGTCGTGGAAAATTACAATAATGTCAGCATGTGACTCATGTTCGTAATATAACGAACAATATTTAGAAATGAATCTGAAAAGAAACTTTTACGTCATTACCTTCGATATGTTGTCGACATCAGAAGAAAAACTTCCAACATTTATCGAAATGCTGTCATTAAAATCCATTTTACACAAAAATTTGGGTAAATTTTTGTCACACAGCGAATAATACACGACATACAGCACCTTACGAGCAGTATCTTACTACGCACATCACAACGTAAACATCAGTGTCTGCTATTACACACTTCACTTGTAAACACACGTGCTCCCTTCGCTAAACCAAAGATAATATGAAAGATGCTCCAAACTTAGCAGTCAGCAGAAGTTTCTTAGCGTTCCAGATAACTACTTCACCCCTGTACACGTACGTAGCGATTAGGGAAACAACGACTCTCCGCCGACAAATTCAACAGATCTAAAGTATGTATATGATGCATATTTTACAAGTCATATTGAAAAAAACATACATTTGATCCATACAACTAAACTGACATACACTAACCTAAAGTGCGGGTTTATACCGAACAACACTGGTTTTCTTAGTATTCCCACAGTGTAACACAACTGTCAGGACACTCCCTGTTGTTACCGTCTGACAGATGGAACGACACTAGCGCTCCAAGCGGCGAGGAAGTTGAACGTCACACGTGTCGTAAGCATAATGTTCGTTTTGAATCCATTTCCTGCGTAATTTACGAAATATTTGAGTTATTTTCTTGCCTCCAAGGATCTGCGTAGTATCAGAAGGCATATATGTTTTTAAAATGATTCTAAAATAAGCGCAAGTATGGACAAAAACCATTAATCGAGTGGCAAGCTACCACACATTCCTGAAGAAACACTTGTGACATTGGATAGATTTGCAGCTTACCACGTTGATATCAAAAGAATATAAACACACAGATTCACACATAAGCTCATTTATCGTTCTGTGGGGCTACTATGTTTGTCATTGTCGCCTGCTGCCACAAGTACTACCTTCATATTTATATTATTCTAAGTGGGACAAGCAACTGCCAAATAGTGGGAGAACTATGTTGAAAACATTATAATGAGCTGAATAACTACATTTCAAGCAAAACCAAATATTTCAATAATTTTCAAACAATGTCAGTGAACAAGGTGCTAACAAAATAATGTTATCATATGAAAGAAGCAAGGAAAATTAAGTGACTAACAACAGAAGTTAATGAAATACATACCAAACATTACGCTTTTGTAAGACACGAATAACTGCAATCTAAATACTTCATCGTCAAAGCAGGTCTGTGTTGACGATTCACACGAATCTGGCACTGATACATGGACAGTTGAACTGGCTGCTTCTGTGTCATAGGACTCTTTTACAGCTTTAAATGAATTGTCGAATCTTTGTGGTAGTTTCCTCTTCATCGTCAGTTGAGGTGGTTTATTCGGGATGTCAAACAGTATGGGTACTGCATTCCACTCGAGTTTGTTATTGTCTGCGTTAATGAACTGGTTTTGTTAGATATGTAGCGAACAAAACCTAATATTATTATGCAGGTAATATGGCTCTTTTTTCATAAGGTCTTCTAGTCTGCTAATAACTAGCTATTTTCTGCTCCTAAAACAAAACATTAATCATTAATACACATGTAGTTTGCAAGTGAATCCTGACTATACAGTTTAGTAATATGGTTTTATATACCTCTCAGGATCCTTAGGAAACCTAAAAACGAAAGCTGTGTTGTCTTCTTCCTGTTGTTGCTGCAAATTATTGCGCTAAAAACACTCCCGCTAGTATAAACCATTGTAGAAATCAAAATGAACAACTACTATTCGCATTCACGATCGCGCCAAACTCACAGTTTATCTTACTGGCCACTTGGAGCGCTGCTGCTGCGGTAGGGAACAAAATCGAGGCGAAGTGTCGCGACTGTTATGTTGTATTGCCCAGGGTTCCGAAAATGCACAGCGTTTGAGAATTTTATGGCTAATGACAATTTTTTTTTAATTTTAGAGCTATGTGTTCGACATCACGTTTTTAAACTTTTTTTACAGCAGTGTCTCTCTCAGCTGATCTTGGAGCAAGTGCTGACATCGATGGGAAGGCATAGCTACCACTTCAGCCACTATTTTTCGTTTAGTCATAGAACAACAGGGAAATTGTGTTTATGTTGTTTTTGTGTGTGAAGTAACTTTTCTACGTGGTGTTGATCGTTTTATCTCTACTTGTTTTTTACCTCACCGTTTACCAGTGGGCAAAAGAAAGTGTATCTATAACGTTAACCTGCAGCAGGAACAAAAATTTTTTAATTAACCTAGAACTTCCTTGTTATGAATTTTATGAAGTAAATGAAGCAAACAAAACATTTCTGATAAAATCGTTCTAGTGAAAAATATAACTCAATAATCACAAAGTTGAATGTTTCAGTAAACTGTTAAAATTTTAACTTAATTTTAAAAATATGTCCTGGGTTGGTTGGCTCCCAAAAAATATGGTAAGCCTTATTTACATCATCACATAAGCAATGTGAAAGGAAGTGGTAGAAAGTAACCATTCTTCGTTTTAATCGTTATAATTGGGCTTAGAACCGTTCCAAGGGCATGAGGATTGAAAAAGACCCTCTATGGATCAACAGACCTATGGAGTTAGAAATTTTTTATGAATGCAGAAAGCCATGTTGGCAACAAGTGACACAGGTAATGAATTCTAACCCTGAATTTTGCTGCCTGATCTGACCAAAAATCCCAACTAATTTTGATCTTTCATAAAGTAAGTGCATGGATTAAAGTTGCCCATCAAGTTGCTCAGTGGCCTGAAACGGAAGGTGAGAGAGAGAAGACTGAAATATTGAATTCTATCTTCCAAAATTATGTCACACACAAGGTCATAATACAGTTCCTACTTTCAGCCAATGCACAAGTGCTCAGTGATGGGAACTGAGATGACTGATGACAGAATAGAAAATCAAGTAAAGTGCTCAACAAAGGAAAGCTGACTGAATCTAATTGAATATCTGTACACTTCTGTATATATCATTATTTCGAAAGAAATTTTTCCTTTTTGGGCAGCACTTTATCGTAGATTGTTAGAGCAATAAATAGTTCTATGTGGCAAGAACAAGATAAAGATAAGTAGGCTACAATATTTTTTGTCCAACCCAAGATATATTAAAATATTTTTTAGGATTCAACCTAGGAGACCTTTTTGGCATAACTTAAAAGTCTTAGCAGTTTATGTGGTTTACAGAAACATTAAACTTCGTTTATTGAGTTGTATTTTTCACTAGACATGGCTTCTCTTAAAGTACTGTAGAGTCTAGGAAAACCCATTTGATCCTAGAATCGTTGAATCCTTACATCATCTCCATGTGGTAGGGGCAACACTTGTCATCTCACGAGTGGCTAACGATGCAGGAACCATCTCCTGGGATAATATACCCCTTCCATCAAGTGTCAACAGCCCCCTTGGAGGGCATATGAGCAGGCAGGAGGCAGAACGCTATTTTGTCCTTGAAGTGAGAAATGGAAGTTTGACTGGATTAGATGGACGAGTTGTACGGTACACAGCAGACTGGTTTTGGAAGATGAATGGGAACAGAATGTAGGGAACTGAGATTCTAAGATACCCATACGGGAACTGGAGAAAGCAGTTCAGGAGCCCCAGGAAAAGAAAGCATTAGGCTGTGACAGAATACCATCTGAGGTGACGAAAGTCTTCGGTGCAAATTCAACAGCCAGATTGATTGAGATAGTAAACAAAATTTATGACACAGGAATTTGACCTCAGTATCTACTTAAAACCATATTAATACCTTTACTTAAAAAGTGTAACTCAGATGAATGCAAAGACTATAGAAGAGTTAGTTTTATCAGTCATGTTACAAAGGCTGTAATGAAAGTCATACTAAGGAGAACTGAAAAGAAAATTGAGGAACAGACAGGAAAAGATCAGTTTAGGTTTAGCAAGTGTAAAGGAACAAAAGATGCTATAGGTAGTATGAGGATAAGTGGAGAAAAAATGATAGAAATGAACATGGAGGTGTATATTCATTTTATGGCCTGGAAGAAAGCGTGTAATTGAGTCAACTGTATTGCTGACAATTTTAAGAGCTGTGGATATAGAATGGAAAAATAGGAGGTTAATAAAAACATACAGAAAGCAAAAAGTGAGTGCAAGAATGGGGAATGAGGTTTTGAATTACCTGGTTCAATAATATATGTTCATCAAATAGGTCATCAGTATTTATGGAATCTTTTGTAACTACACTAACAACTTGTGCTCTCTCTTCTTAATGAAACCAGACAATTTCAATTCATAAATTTATCTACCGAAACTAACTAACTTTATCAAAACTAGTTCTCCACAGCTCTAAAATGCTGGATACCAGAATTATAAAAACTGTTTATGTCCAAAAAGAATTTTTGATCCTTAACATCATTATTTTCTTTCCAAGTGCATTGCAGCTCTGTGACAGAAGATGGTATAAATTTGTGGGTTTCTCTTTCCTGAAGTTGCTGAATTAATACAATATATATCTGAAATGCTTCTGCTACTGTGGTGGAATTAGCTTTCAGTTTCAGAACTCCACCATAAAAAAATTTCAATAACAGTTCACATTCTAGATTTTCAAAAAACCAAGTAAAAATTTTGGGCATTTTGAAAGATAAGAAGTATGATTTTATGCCCTCAAAAATGGAAAGAATTCTTTCTAATGTGGGTAACAAATTAAGGAAGCTTGTGCTGCTATAAAATAATAACTTTGTGTAATCTGCTTCAATAAATTCACAGTCTCCTTTAAGTCCCATTACTCTTACTGCATATATATCAAAATTTTTATTAATATATGCAACAAAAACTTGTGTGTCCAGGGTTAGAGAACCACATACTGTTTGTATTGAATTGTTTACAACATGGGCTGAACAACTAATTCCTAAAATAGGTCTATCTAAATAATTCTGAACTTTTTGAAACACATTTTCATTCCCCTTTCCCCTCACATCACTAAAAGTACTGTTAGTGTTATCAGCAGAATAATAAACTAACTTTTCTTGAAGTTTGTATATTTGACACACACTACAAAAGGTAATGAATCAGGATATGAGTGGCTTAACCTGACACTTCATTGAAATTCAAAAGTTTAACTTGAATTCCCTTCTGTAGATTGAACAAGTTTTACTTTGCTTCTGTTTGGTCTATCCATCATTACTATTACACAGTTGATGCTTCCAAAAGAGCAAAATCATTATCAAATATACAGGGTGGTCCATTGATAGTGCCCAGGCCAAATATCTCACGAAATAAGCATCAAACGAAAAAACTACAAAGAACGAAATTCATCCAACTTGAAGGGGGAAACCGGATGGCGCTATGGTTGGCCCGCTAGATGGCGCTGCCATAGGTCAAACGGATATCAAATGCGTTTTTTTAAATAGGAACCCCCATTTTTAATACATATTCGTGTAGTACATAAAGAAACATGAATGCTTTAGTCGGACCACTTTTTTCGCTTTGTGATAGATGGCGCTGCAATAGTCACAAACAGGAAGTATTCAGCCACATGTGAAACGTCAACCACGACCTGTGGTATCACGTAATATTCTGCCAGTGCGGACGGTATTTGCTTCGTGATACATTATCCGTGTTAAAATGGACCATTTACCAATTGCGGAAAAGGTCGATATCATGTTGACGTATCGCTATTCTGATCAAAATGCCCTACGGGCGTGTGCTATGTATGCTGCTCGGTATCCTGGATGACATCACCCAAGTGTCCGGACCGTTCGCCGGATAGTTACGTTATTTAAGGAAACAGGAAGTATTCAGCCACATGTGAAACGTCAACCACGACCTGCAACAAATGATGATGCCCAAGTAGGTGTTTTAGCTGCTGTCGCGGCTAATCCGCACATCAGTAGCAGACAAATTGCGCGAGAATCGGGAATCTCAAAAATGTCGGTGTTGAGAATGCTACATCAACATTGATTGCACCCGTACCATATTTCAGCGCACCAGGAATAGCATGGCGACAACTTTGAATGTCGTGTACAGTTCTGCCACTGGACACAAGTGAAACTATGGGACAATGACAGATTTTTTGCACTCATTCTATTTAGCGACGAAGTGTCATTCACAAACAGCGGTAACGTAAACCGGCATAATATGCACTACTGGGCAACGGAAAATCCACGATGTCTGCGACAAGTGGAACATCAGCGATCTTGGCGGGTTAATGTATGGTGCGGCTTTATGGAAGGAAGGATAATTGGCCCCCATTTTATCAATGGCAATCTAAATGGTGCAATGTATGCTGATTTCCTACGTAATGTTCTACCAATGTTACTACAAGATGTTTCACTGCATGACAGAATGGCGATGTACTTCCAACACGATGGATGTCCAGCATATAGCTCGCGTGTGGTTGAAGCGGTATTGAATGGCATATTTCATGACAGGCGGATTGGTCGTCGAAGCACCATACCATGGCTAGCCCATTCACTGGATCTGACGTCCCTGGATTACTTTCTGTGGGGAAAGATGAATAATATTTGCTATCATGATCCACTGACAACGCCTGACAACATGCGTCAGCGCATTGTCAATGCATGTGCGAAAATTACGGAAGGCGAACTACTCGCTGTTGAGAGAAATGTCGTTACACGTATTGCCAAATGCATTGAGGTTGACGGACATCATTTTGAGCATTTATTGCATTAATGCTGTACTTACAGGTAATCACACTGTAACAGCATGTGTTCTCAAAAATGATAAGTTCACAAAGGTACATGTATCACATTGGAACAACTGAGATAAAATGTTCAAAGGTACCTACATTCTGTATTTTAATTTAAAAAACCTGCCTGTTACCAACTGTTTGTCTAAAATTGTGAACCATAAGTTTGTGACTATCACAGCGCTATCTATCACAAAGCGAAAAAAGTGGTCCAACTAAAACATTCATATTTCTTTACATACTACACAAATATGTAATAAAAAACGG
This sequence comes from Schistocerca cancellata, assembly GCF_023864275.1. NCBI lineage: Eukaryota > Metazoa > Arthropoda > Insecta > Orthoptera > Acrididae > Schistocerca > Schistocerca cancellata. The sequence goes on along the minus strand of NC_064629.1, from coordinate 212,754,801 downwards.
GGGTTCCTATTTAAAAAAACGCAGTTGATATCCGTTTGACCTATGGCAGCGCTATCTAGCGGGCCAACCATAGCGCCACCTCGTTTCCCCCTTCAAGCTAGACATGTTTCGTTCTTTGTAGTTTTTTTCTTTTGACGCTTATTTCATGAGATATTTGACCCAGTCACGATCAATGGACCACCCTCTATATGGTGAAAAAACTTTAACAATAACTGCCTCAGTTTTGTTTTCATCTGGCTATTTAACCAATCTAGATGTGAAGTCTGATGTTCTGAAACTGTGATTGGCAACACACTGTCATTCCATCTTTGGCTTTAAAAAATCTCTCACATTTGGTGAAGCAGTAACCATAATGTAGTTTTCCTGTGATCTTTAATATGAGCCTTTTCTTTATGGGTGCATTAAGCATGTTCATTGTTACTGTCGTTACACAATTTCAAAATTTTTTATTCCTATTGCAGGTTAACATTAAATGCTCACTTTCCTTTCCCATTGCTTAACGATGAGACAAAAAATGAACATAGGTAAAATGGTCAAAACGTGTAGATGAGCTACTTAACACATGACAACATAAGCACATTGTCCCTGTTCTGTTGCCAAATAACTACGTGAAGCGTTGTGCCAGAACGGGTAGTTGTCACCAATGCTGGCTGAGGGATTCACATCCACGAGATAGTGTTTAAAAACGCAATGCTTAACATATAAATCCAAAATTTAAAGAAAATCCTTGCCTCTCATGAAATTCTCAAGCTCTAGACATTTCCCAAGACAGCACTAAAAAACCAGAACTTTCTAGACTAATCCTGGATGTGTAGTAAGACTACAGGTAATTCATGTTTTTGAGTAGAATCGTAAGATGAATGAGTATAACTGTAGGCCCACATCTCTGTTGTCCAACTGCTGTAGAAATATAAAGCATGTTTTATGCATGTGTATTATGACCTGTTTGGAAACCAAAAATTTTCTTTGTGCGAATCAATACGGGTTATGCAAACAGCAGACTTGCAGCACTCAGCTCACTCTTTTCATACATGAGATATAGAACACAGTAGACAGTGTTGCCCAAGTTGATGTGTGCTTGTTAACTTATGGTAGGCATTCTGTAAAGTTCTGAGTTGTTGTCAAGTGAGCTTAGGGAATACCGAACCACCTTGTGATTATATGGACTTCCTAGCCAATAGAAATCAACACATTGTTATTAATGGGGAGAAATCACCAGATGTTAAACTAGCTTTGAAGTTGCAACACAGGACTATTGCATGCATGTTGCTCTTCAAGATGTACATAATTGACCTGTAGGATTACATCAGAAGCTTTGTGAGGCCATTCGCAGGCGATTTTCTACATACAAGTTAATGGTAAATATTCCTCAGTGTAGCTGTCATGACGATTGTTTAACGTTTATTACTGAACGATTAAACATTGAACCATAACCATTGGTTACCATTTTGCTTGGATTATCTGCAATTTCCACTAGTCTCGTGTTTCCATTCGCAGTCACAGTGTACTAGCGAGAGTAGATAGAGTAAGTTTAAAATACAGTAAGTGTAGAAGAATGTTACTGAAATGCCTTTTGACTTAGGAGGTGGAAGATGATGAGATACTTTTCGAGCCAAAAGCCACCATATGTGTGAGCTCATAAATGAAGAGTTGATCATTATGCATCTGCAGAAGGACAACAAAAAATTCTTTGAATTTACCTGTCTTTCTGTTGGGCAGTTTGACTTCATTCTAGGACTAATGAAAGACGATATCTACAATGAATCATATGACAGAAATCTGTACTCTGTAACAAAGGAAGAAAAACTTGCTATTGCCTTGAGGTAAGTACTACTGTTAATTACACTCTCAAATTCTATTGTCTTGCATCTTCGAAACTTACACATATTCAACAGAAAACAGGAATAATAAAAAGCAATGTATATCGAACAAATCAACTGAAAGATGAAGTTCCAAATATAAAGACTGCAGAAAATGAAAAATTCTGCATCCATTAATTTGTGTAACAGCTTCATCTGCAACTGCAAAATTTTTAGAAAGTTCAGAAGGAACATGGCGTTGAGAGAAAGAAATGACCTCTGTTTGTGTAGGGCTTTGACATCGATAATCTACTTCAGAATTGGGCGATAATGTCTGAAGCGTAACAGTATCTGAAGAATTACTGCAAAATATCTGGCTATTGGAAATACTGTAGGAACCATAATGTATTGACTCCCCCACTTCAGTTTCCAGCCTTGTTATTGTGTGTAACATTTCAAGGTTTTTGTCATTGCTGTAGAACAGGTGTCTTTTTTTTACGAATTTGGCCAAACGTTTGAAACAGAGGTCAACATCATCCTCACTTTCTTCTACAAGCAATGACCTCACAGTTTCATTTCGCTTTTCTAGGTTGTCTACAATTCCTGTATTGTTTAATCTTTTTCCCCTGTGTGTTGTGGCATTACAAGAAGAAAGAATCAACTTTATTGTTGACATTGTTGAGGCTTGCATCAGCAAGTTTAGCTTTGGTGTTAAGGTATGCATCAGTGGAATTTGCTCATCACCTGGCGAAGGTGAATTTGCTTCCTTTTCCTGTGACAGACTGGGATTGGAGAAGCTCGTGAGAGGAAATCACAAATAATAAATGTTATCTACAATAGTTTTAGGGCTTATTTATTTTGAAAAATGGTTACATACCTATGATAGTCTCCAGATGTTCTTAGAAATTATCATTTTTCCTCCAGAGCACATTTTTTACCTTAAGACATTCTTAGAAATAATCGTTTTTTCCTCCAGATCCCATTTTTTCCTTGCAGTAGCTGCTGATCTGGTGTTCTTCTTTCTCTATCATAGGTGTATTTTATATTCTCCAGCGTTTTTTACTGTCATCAACTACAAACAAGTTTATAATATGTAAACCAACATTAATCGCTAATTCATCAAGTAAGAACCGATAATTTGCTCATTCTTATTTTTAAGCATTTGGTAACTGGTGAGTCCTTCCATTTGCTACAGTTTCAGTTTTCATTAAGTGTAAGAGAAATTAGGAAAATCATAAAACACGCTTCAGCAGCACTCAAGAAGACTTTAATGTCATTAATGTTGCAGCCACTGACTCAAGAAAACTTGGAAGGAAACGCAAAAGATATTGAGTGAAAATTGGATTTCCTCAACTGTTCAGGAGCCACTGATGTAAATGATGTTCGAATTGTATGCCAGAAAATTTTCATAATTACAAAGGGCTCTTCTCAGTAATGCTTCTGGCTGTTATCGACAAAAATTGTAAATTCATTTATATCGACATTGGGTCCTATAGGAAAAAAGGTGATCCAGCAATTTTCGAATGGTGTGCTTAGCGAAGAATGTTCTATAATGCTGCTTCTGCCCCCAAGCAAGCTGTCCAACTTCAGCATGCTGTTACTTCATGTGCTCATCAGTGAAAATGCTTTTCACTTGCAGCAAAACCTGTTGGCACCATACTCACAAGGAAGTGCGATCAGAGATAGCTGTATTTAATTACAGATTGTGCCATGCTCGCTGAACGTCTGTAAATGTGTTTGGCTTGTTAGCATAAGTTTTTCGATTTTTCTGTATCCCAATAAATTTACTCCTCAAAACGGTCAACGAGGCTGTATAGTTTTCTGCTGCTTATGCAACATACTGAGGGATGCCTATACAGCAAAACTGGGTCTTCTTATCATAAACCAGACTTCTGCAGAATTCACCCAGAGACAATTTAATTAGTTTGGCAAGAGCTCAAGAGTATGCTAATGTTGAAGGATTTGAAGTGAGAAGTTTATTTGCTGTATATTTCTGCATCAGTGGGGTGGTGGGCTGATAAGATCAACAGGTTAATAGAACCAACTGAAATTAATTATGGTACTGTTATTTTCTTCCATGTATTACTGCTGTATGAAAAACCCTGCTACATTCATCTCAGTTACAAACAAAATGTCACAAACATTTTAAAAGTGTCTTATTATTATCATTATTATTACTAACAGTATTATTATTACAATCCGTGTTGTTATTTTTGCCAACTTTACCCATGAACTGCTCAATGTCACATAAAAAAACTTCATTCATTATGTGGTGCCTTTTCATCAGCAAATTATACATTGAAAATTATAGAAGTAATTACTGAAAGCCAATACAGGTATTTTAAAAAAAGAACAGCTTATTTGGTTTTACAACTTTGTTAGTAATCTCAGACCAATATTGTCCTCGAGCTTTTCATCTTCACAGGATGCGTTTCATAGCTGCCACAGTGATGGATGATTCGCCACTTCTTCAACCAGATTTTCGTCATCTGCGTCAGAAAACGAAGGAGCCATCATGTACATAGTCTTTCAGAACATAAATCGCTAGCGGCTGACGTCTACAATCAGTCATCTCCTGTCCAACTGTACGATTATTGTTGCACGATCATTATTCCGTGACAATTGCGATAATCGCACCGAGTAAAACGGACTTAAAGTCTTAAAACCAAATAATTGAGTCAAAATTCAGGAAGACCACCAAAGGACCAACGACTGGAGCAGGGTTTCGCAGTTGACTCATAACATAAAGAAATACAATGTATCTCACATGGATATCAGCAGAGACTTATTATCATCTGATTTCTCGATTAATGATAGATTACTGTAAAAATTCACAGCTGTAAGATCTCTATTAGTAGGCATCTGGAGATGCCAGACTATGATGCATTATTATTTTAAAGAAATGTAATGCACTTAGAAAAGAGATACGTTACAAGACCCACATTCAACGGAGTCATGACTGTTGCTTGTCGGAATGGGATCACTACTGGTGCCACTTACTAGGATTAAAAGACGAGATAGAGGAAATACAAAAAGGAGCATTACATTCTTGTAAGTTTCGTTAAGTAAAAGATACAACGTCACAGAAACGGTCATCCAGATTCACTTCAAGATAAACACTGTGAATCACTGAGAAATTTTCTAACAAATTCCGAGAACAGACTTTCCAAGGAGAACTGTGCACCATATGAGTTCCTCTCATATACATATCACAAAATTAACATGACAGGAAAAACAGAGAAATGTGAGCTCACCTGAAGGTGGGTTTGGCAGTTACGGTAGTGGTATGTGAAGTAACCTACACTATACACCGTGATGTGGCTGGTTGAGGCTGCATGTAGATATAGCTGTAAACTATCTCACATAAAATACGAAATGCAATGTTAATCCGTTCTTCAGTCGCTTTTTAGTAGAACAACATAATAATGAATGAAGAGTGCTATATTGTGTATGTCCTGTAGAATATACACAATATTGTACTTTTCATTTACTATGGAATGCAAATTAGATGTCACCAATCATGATTTTGTTCGTAAAATATTACGAATTTTGTATCCTGGTAATCTCAGGTGCTTTCTTCCCAAATTATTGTATGCCATATTCAATATCCTTTAAGTTGAAGCGAGATCTGTGACGGATTTTGTGAATAGTGTAGCTCAGAAAATAGATTTTCTCTAAATATTTTTGTTATTTTTAAAATTAAATGACTAATTATGTGCTGCAGTGATAATTATGAAGTTTCCACGGAATGTAGATATTTGTAAATCCTAAAATAAGTTCTACATCATTCCAGCAAGTTGTTTACTATTAACAGTGGATGATACTGAGCCCAACTTCAACATCAGTTTGGGGCACCAACGTTCTGTTCGCACTCTGACAGTAGATCTTTTGTTTTTCTGCCTCTGCACACAATAGTCCCTTCCACATGTCTTGTAAGAGTTGTTTTTTGAAGCACATCCCTGGAGTGTAAGTGACTGAATTGCATTGTGTGTGTGTGTGTGTGTGTGTGTGTGTGTGTGTGTGTGTGTGTGTGTGTGTGTGTCTGTGTGTGTGTGTGTGTGTGTGTGTGTGTGTGTGTGTGTCAGAGAGAGAGAGAGAGAGAGAGAGTAGAGCCTAGTGTGTTGTCATGTACAAGGCACCGTGGTATTAAGTGATCAGGAACTTTATGCAACCAGCTCTTCTCCCCTTGTTGGCCAAATACTGATGGTGAAAATTTTTTCCACCACAAGGGTCTGAACCAGCTACCACTGACATGAAGATCGCCACATAGGATCATATCAGCGACTTTTTGTTAGTGGTCGTGTGTGGAGCATCCTTGCAATGTTAATTAGGTATGCGGGAGTAGCCTGTTTATCTGACATAATTACATCATTTCTCTTCAAAATAGTGACCAAGGATTTCATTATCTACGAAATTAAACAAGAATCACAATTAACTCAGTTTATTACATTAAAATGCATGATAAATGGTTTGATAAACGGTTGACAATGAAAGCTAATACATTGGAAGGCCTGGACAAGGGATCTGAAATACGATTTAAATGAAAGCGTATCAACATAAAACAATTTTATTCGTGGAAGACGTACTGTGGTTGCTGAAGTGTTGGTGTTTAAAGAGAGAAGGTGCTATGGAAGGGTATGTATTTGCATCTAGGGCTGGAGTTGAAAGCATATTAATATTTTAGCTGCAGACAAGTCTTCAGAAAGAAGCTTGGAATTACTTCATGGTAAAAATGACTTGTCTTTTCCTATGGTTTATTTCGGCGTTGCAGCTAGATCTAATCATGTTAATCTGCAGGTGGATGCTAAAGTAACTGCAAAATCAGTCATTGATGTTGTTCTAACAACGTGTATATGTGTCTAAGTTAAAATCAGCTGAAGAGTGCCTAAGTCGCCTGCTCATCAAGGCTGCTTGAAGAGGCACCTGGCTGTGGAGGTAATCATTCGAAGAGATCGTCCCATGATGGCTCATGGTTGCAGAGTAAGTTTCTGCCACATGTGTCCTAGAAGGAACACTCTAGTTTAGTGTTATTCTGGTGTCACGTAACTTTGACTGGCTGAACAAAAAAAAAATCCGAGCGCTGACCTGCGAAAAGTTGTCTGAAAAGACGCTGAACTCCTTCCCTTACTTCCATTTCAGGTGGTTAATCAATAACAAAATTCATAACTCTTGGTTGGAAAAGGTGTGTCCTACTTTCTTTCTTTCTCTTTCCATGGTCAATGAGGATGGACCTCTGTAAGCACAGCTGTGTTACTCTCTCTGACTTCTAAATTATTTATGTTAACCAATCAGAGTGGTTTGCACATTGCATTAAACATTTTGTGTTGCAGGGTCTAAGCTTGGTGCTGGTGTCTCACAACCTTGAAAGGTGTCCTAAACTTAGCTGTCCCTCATTCCACTCTGAGATGTTATCTTTAGAGTTCTGTGTATTTGGACAAAACCTTACTTTCTAGCACTCTGTCCAAAATGGCGTTCTTCTGGATATCTGGTAAAAATGGCACAAATCCCCCTACCACATACAGCTCATTAAAAACAGAGTCCATTTTTCTGGCACAATTGGAGATGCTATTTGCCTCAAAGCATGGTCAGTCTTTTGGCGTTGTGTTGACCTTCACAAGTGTCCCAGTCTCTTCTGTAAAATCTCATGGAGTGGTCTCCCAGCCCATTTTATTACCTACAGTGTATCTGCTTACTTGTAGCTAAGGACAACTTGCTTTCATAGAGCCTTCTTCTTTAGGTGAACATGCAGCTCAATACAGGGAAATGTAGTCTAAGTTAATTGAGTACTGGCAAATCATGGTGCTATACATATTTCATTTATTGGTTGGTATTAATAATTTCTATTTGATCTGTCCTGCTATTCCAGGCTTTACATCAGTTTGGGAAAAATAATTGCATAATATTTTCTACAGGGGTGGGGTTTTCCTGTGTGTGGCGATATGAGACATGTGATACAATATGTTATTTTGGAATCCCTCTTGATAACTGAGACAGCAAATACACTTTCATTAATGCTGTTAGGGTTGTCTTTCTCTTGCCAGACAGCTATTAATGGACATAATCTGTATCTGTTTGCATTAATTGTTCAAAAACCTCAAACTGGAGCTCCTGTGAATTTAGCAATTTGAGGCGTCGCAGCTAGGGCGCGATCGCCAATTTGTCTATTAAAGCTTTCTTGTATGAATGTATGTGGGCTCCAGTGTAATCAATCAGAATCTTATACGATCTGCAACGGGTGAGCTGTGTCCTGCAGACGTGCGTCATGACCATATGGCGTGACTGCAGCGTGTGAAAGTAGCGGAGAGGTGCTTACAGAGTAATTACATTCTCTGGAACTATAAAAATTAATAACTGATCTAGAAATAGCCTGAGGAACTTCATATTAGGTACATAACCTTCTACTGTGTAAAGGAACAATCTATCAAAATCTGAAGTCAATAACTGTCATAATTTAGAAGTTACAAAAAAAAGAAAAGTCAGTAAAAAACGTAGTTATCCGACACTTAAAAAACTAAATCAATATATATATATATATATATATATATATATATATATATATATATATATATATATATGTTAATACTTCACGAACTGTGACTATTTGGAAAGATATGATAACACCTTCAGTGCTTAGATTCAAATTTGGAAAGTTCTCATTTTAGAAAGCCTTTCGTAATTTTGCTGTGGTAATAACTTTAAGAATTTCAAGTAGATATTTATGTTTTGTGTTAGGGTGAGTGTGAAAGAGAGTGCTTGTGTGAGTGTATGTGGGACATTCGCCAATATTAAATTTTCAGTTTGTAATTCTCTATAGGAACTAGCAAGTGTTCCAGCTTTGTATTGTGGGAACGAATCTACCAGTGGTTCCCCTACTAGTCGATGACGGATGTCCAAGCCTGCTTCAATATGTAAGAGGCAGCCGGAGCGTTCGCGACTATATAGTTAAATTCCAGACGTAAAGTACATCTTAAAGTTTATTTCATTTTATTTGTTTAACAAGAGTGTTTTGAGTTGTTTATTTTAATGACGTCAGTGAGCTAAGAGCAGTGGTTGGTTCTTGCTAGATTTTGGAGCGAGCCACGCCTTGAAAGTCAGTTCTGATTGGCCGTAATTCTGTAGAGCCAATAAGAAGTGAGACGGTTTGCCACCTAACGCATGAGGTAGAGGTGCTTGTAGAGGCAGAGAGAAGGAAGTGGTGGACTAGCTTCTGAAGGAGCCGGTCATGCTGAAAGTGTCCGAACGCATTATGTGTAAAGTGAAGTGATATTGTGACTTCCACGTTTCGGTACAGTGATAAAGTTAGCTGGTGTTTACCATTAACTAGTTGTGAAATTTTAAGAGTCGAGAGATATTTTGTTCTGGAGAAAATCGCATGTGTAAACTTTGAACTAAAAGCGTGGCAGTACTAAGTAAATTTATTTTACTGAGTATTTATGGCCAGCAAAAACTTTATTTAAAGACAACCACTTAATGCAGAGTGCAAAAGTAAATAGCAGTTTATTGACTGTGTTACTCTCATAAATGATTTCGGAATTGGATAGGAAAAGTTCTGAGTGTTTGAGTGTGACAAGGACTGTGAGCAAGAACTTTAATGATTTGAACACATCTGGGCTGATGATCTTGCTTAATAGCAATAAAAAAATCCTAATGCAAGTTTAAAAGGACCTTTGAACTTAGAAATTTGAACAGCAACCCATTTCCGACTAATTCTTTAGAGTTCACAGGACTATTTTCATCTTTTTGTACTTATAGCGGCCTCCAACGTGTAGTTATGAAATCTCTGTTTCTTCAACACTGCTTTTCTGAGATCTCTTAAGTAGCTGCAGTCAGGAGTTACATGTGCAGATCTGCAGCAGTATCGAGGTAGGTGGACAATTTATGTTGCAGAACTGCAGTCGATGTGTGAAAGAGCACGATACATCGCAAATTGTCAGAGGTACTCCACCTGCTACTATTTATCAGACTGTCTCATAAGATAACTTCACCTTATCTCTTTTGTGGTCATATTACTCAGCCACTTCTGTCTGTGTTCATGCACGTCACTCTTACTAGGTCTTCCCATTGGCTGTTTTTCATTGGATGTTTTCTGACCAAGATAGCATTTACACTTCATTGTAATCTTAAAGAGATGGAAAATTGGAACACTTAATATTTCATGCACAAATGTTAGTTTATCCAGTGCTTGTTTTATGATGGTACCCACCAGTACCCTCTACAGGTACCTCTGACGAAAAGAAATTAGAGCCACAGATTTGGAATTGTGGTTCAGAAGAACCTTATTTTTACCAGTGCAAATATTGTATTCACACTTATAACATTCCATAAAAGCGTTAAAATAATGTTTTAAAGAGTCTAGAGTCAAAAATACTGTCCCTTAGAAGGTCACTGTAACAAAACCTCCTTTTTTTATAAAAAAAATCAGGGACAGATTTTATCAACAGATGATTACAAATGGGTTCATCAAGCTATTTAACATTCACAAGTACAGGGCTATTACAAATGATTGAAGCGATTTCATAAATTCACCGTAGCTCCATTCATTGACATATGGTCACGACACACTACAGATACGTAGAAAAACTCATAAAGTTTTGTTCGGCTGAAGCCGCACTTCAGGTTTCTGCCGCCAGAGCGCTCGAGAGCGCAGTGAGACAAAATGGCGACAGGAGCCGAGAAAGCGTATGTCGTGCTTGAAATCCACTCACACCAATCAGTCATAACAGTGCAACGACACTTCAGGACGAAGTTCAACGAAGATCCACCAACTGCTAACTCCATTCGGCGATGGTATGCGCAGTTTAAAGCTTCTGGATGCCTCTGTAAGGGGAAATCAACGGGTCGGCCTGCAGTGAGCGAAGAAACGGTTGAACGCGTGCGGGCAAGTTTCACGCGTAGCCCGCGGAAGTCGACGAATAAAGCAAGCAGGGAGCTAAACGTACCACAGCCGACGGTTTGGAAAATCTTACGGAAAAGGCTAAAGCAGAAGCCTTACCGTTTACAATTGCTACAAGCCCTGACACGCGATGACAAAGTCAAACGCTTTGAATTTTCGGCGCGGTTGCAACAGCTCATAGAAGAGGATGCGTGCAGTGCGAAACTTGTGATGAAGAAACATTTTTTCTTAATGGTGAAGTGAACAGACACAATGTGCGAATCTGGGCGGTAGAGAATCCTCACGCATTCCTGCAGGAAATTCGCAATTCACCAAAAGTTAACGTGTTTTGTGCAATCTCACGGTTTAAAGTTTACGGCCCCTTTTTCTTCTGCGAAAAAAACGTTACAGGACACGTGTATCTGGATATGCTGGAAAATTGGCTCATGCCACAACTGGAGACCGACAGCGCCGACTTCATCTTTCAACAGGATGATGCTCCACCGCACTTCCATCATGATGTTCGGCATTTCTTAAACAGGAGATTGGAAAACCGATGGATCGGTCGTGGTGGAGATCATGATCAGCAATTCATGTCATGGCCTCCACGCTCTCCCGACTTAACCCCATGCGATTTCTTTCTGCGGGGTTATGTGAAAGATTCAGTGTTTAAACCTCCTCTAACAAGAAACGTGCCAGAACTGCAAGCTCGCATCAACGATGCTTTCAAACTCACTGATGGGGACATGCTGCACCGAGTGTGGGAGGAACTTGATTATCGGCTTGATGTCTGCCGAATCACTAAAGGGGCACATATCGAACATTTGTGAATGCCTAAAAAAACTTTTTGAGTTTTTGTATGTGTGTGCAAAGCATTGTGAAAATATCTCAAATAATAAAGTTATTGTAGAGCTGTGAAATCGCTTCAATCATTTGTAATAACCCTGTATTTATGGTTTCAATACTACCTCCACTTGATTGGCCAACATTATGCTCTTTCTTCCTTCTAAGTTTAGTCATGAGTGCTAATGCTATTACTTTCAAGTCTGTGTTATGTAGAGAGAAACTGTGATGAGTGGTAGAGACTCACTGGAAAAATATTCGGTACTTTAAATCAGTTATTTTCATATGCTTCTGTATGTTTATTTTTCACATAATAAGAGTGACATTAAACAGGAAATATGACAGATACAAAAATACAGATACATTTTCTTTATTATTTGATGAAATATGGTGGATTAGGAATCTCTAATGAACATCTGATAGTGAAAGTAAGAGCTTTTTAGAGAATATTTCTAGTTTGAAAGTAGTAATGTAATAGGGTTTTTGAATAAATCGGTTACTGCCAACAACACAATGATTAAAACTGTTCTGTGCTGCACAGGAACTGCAGTTAGTCTTGAGAAGATTGTTACAGTCACCAGGGTATTAAAACAAATGCATCAGAATAATTAAACAGTCATTGTAAAAGACACAAAGAGATCTCTCAGCTTTTATTACCTACAGTTATTTTTCTCATGAACCATTCACAACTTAAACAGATAAGGGTGTAAACAACCATACATCATATAATGGCTTGCAGAGTATAGATGCACATGATAAGGAGTTTTAGGATGTTCTACATTAGTCCAGGGATCCTGATTTTAGCAACATTGTTTTGCAATTCGAAAGAAGGTGTATACTGAGTTGTCTTGAAAGAGCTCATCATTTTTTCATGTGGTTTAGTGGATAGCATACAAACATTTTGTACCAATAAGGGAGTTCAGAATGACTCTTTCAGCTTCCAGCAGTAAGTGCACTGTTTTGCAACTATTTGACATAACATAACAGTGAGCTGTAGCAGGAATAATATCTGGAATCTTGCAATTGGCTGTGGAGGGCTACATTTACTCTGAACAAAATTAACTGTGCAAACATGTATATGAATTTTGGTGATTAGATGAAATACATTATGGACTGCTTTACATCTGCAGAAATGGTGTTATGTGAAACTTTATCTTACCTCAATTCTCGTTTCACAAAGTAGAATACCAAAAGTGTGTTGTGACATTTGATGCAGTGACATTGATTGAAGGAATACTAAGCCACTGTGTAAACTTTACAGGACACCTATATTTAGGGTGTGTGTGTGCATATAAGCAAAGTTCTGATTTTGAGTTCTGGTGCAGCACTCAGTTTTACTTTGCCAGGAAGCTTAAGTAAAATAATATCGAAGTTTTGGTTTTTTGGTAATATGCAAGTTTCCCCTCCAGACAACTCAACTTATCTGGAGCTATGCAAAACACACACACACACACACACACACACACACACACACACACACACACACACACACACACACATATATATATATATATATATATATATATATATATATATATATATATATATGTACAAAAGGTCACTAAATTTAAAGATATATAGGTTAGCTCGAGTACTACAAATGAAATACATTATCAAATATAGTAGACTTCCAATAACCAATACAACTAGCAATATAAACATATTTCAGTAGGTAACAAAAGCTGGAAGATCTCAAAAACAATGTACTGAAAATCTAAACATAGTGAGTTCTGAAATTATACGCTACATGTGAGCTTTCCTCTCAGTAAATTCAAATATTCTGTTAATAACAAAGATGTAAAAAGAGTGAATTACACTTTCTGAATATTAATTAAATTGTTGTGAAGTAGTATTTTGTATAAACAGATGAATGAGAAATAAATTGTTATCTTTTTTGAATATATATATATGTATATATATATATATATTTCCATGATATAGTTAATTAGTTAGTTTCATGTCCTATGGATCATTTGCACAATAAATCATAATGATGCAGAATGAGTCATTTGTAAATGTGGCTACATGCTGAACATTTTTATATTATTTCATTATTTTTTGTAAATATACAGATATGATTTTGTAGTTCCTACCCACTGCCTTCTACACATTAGTATTTTAGAAATTCTTTTACAGAACAGAACGAGTTGTCAAGAATAAACTTTTTCAATTTGATTTCAAATTTTGCTTTAATGTCTGTCAGAGAGCTGGATAAGTTATCAAAAAATTTCGTAACCATTGTGTGCACCGTTTGTGCTAGAGACAACCTTAATGTACAGTAATGAAACTCATTTCCCTTCTGGGATTGTAATTATATGCATCATGTGCTGTTTGAACAGCAGTGGATTATATACAAGAAACCTTATATGAAAATAAATATACTGTGAAGCAGTAGTCAGAATGCTCATCTCCTTAAACAGATGTCTACAAAATTATTGGAGGTGAGCACCACATATTATTCTTACAGCACATTTTTGAGTAATTAAGACTTTCTTTCGTGAAGATGTGTTATCTCAGTACATTATACCATATGACAGTACTGAATGGAAATATGCAAAGTATGTCAGCTTTCCAATATGTCTCTCCCCAAGATTTGTACTGATTCTAAGCCCAAATATCGCTGAACTAATTTGTCTTAGGAGTTCAATATATGCTTTTCTCAGTTTCAGTTCTTGTCAGTATGGAACCTACGAATTTTAAAATTTGTATCCTATTTATTATTTTCTTCCCACATGTTACACTTATTACTGGTGCAGTACCTCTAAATGTGCTGTAATTAATATTTTGTGTCTTTCTAAAATTAAGGGAGCGACCATTCACAGAAAAACAAACTGACACTTTTGAGAACATCGTTTACCATTTCTTCTGCTTCTGTATGTGTGCTTGGACTGTTTACAATACTAGTGTCATCTGCAAGTTCACATATGCATGAGGAACATTAGCAGACATGAGATTGGGGTTTGGGAACCCCATATGTGATTTCTTTCCAGTCAGCATAATGCTCCTGGACTACATTGGTTGAATTACTAAGTACAACTTTCTGCATTTTTTTTGTTAAACATAACATTATCCATTGGTAGGGTATACCATCAATACCATAAATCTTCAATTTATCTAAGAGAATACTGTGATTTACACAGTCAACTCCCTCAGACAGGTCCCAGAAGATACTAAGTGACTGAACAGGTAAATGACATTCTCAGTAGAGCAATTCTTATGAAATGCAGATGTGATTTGCTGAGGATATTATCGTAGTTTAGGTGAGATACCTTTCTAGAATACATCACCTTCTCAAAAATTTTGAAAAATGATGTTAGCAAGTGCAACAGATCAGTAGTAATTCAGAGTGGTTCAAATGGCTCTGAGCACTATGGGACTTCCATCTGAGATCCTCAGTCCCCTAGAACTTAGAACTACTTAAACCTAACTAACCTAAGGACATCACACACATCCATGCCCAAGGCAGGATTCGAACCTACAACCGTAGCGGTCGCGCGGTTCCGGACTGAAGCGCCTAGAACCACTCGGCCACAACAGCCCGCGTAGTAATTCAGTGGTCACACAACTCACAGCAGTGTTAACTCAGGGCTATTTATTGCACTATAGGACCTCCACAAAACTCACATTTCTGTGTATAGTTGCTATTCCTATTTGATCCAGATCACCCCTAATGCTTTAGTTACTGACCATAGCCAGGTTGTTCCCTGTTCCTACTACAATAAGGTGATTATCTTTGCCAAAATCTTTCCAAAAACTCCCTGTGTCTTCTTTCACCTGGATAGGACTAGCACTTGATGCAGTGCCGTCGATAATCGACCACCATAGATATACCGATGTTGAAGCAGCATCGCCAGGTGCCAGTGAGGGAGGATAAGACGCCTCGTCTAGTTAAGAGGCGCAGCCCTAGGCTAACTGCAAGTTGAGACGCGTTATAGTACGTGTGACGTTACACGACACTACAGCGCGACGCTCACGTTCCGCATGTGTCGCGTACGTCCAATGCATATTGAGACGCGTACACATGGATGCACGTGCCGGTTGGTGACGCTTTGCGCTGACAGAAACGAAGTGCGAGCACACTGTAATCTATCTCAACCGATTTTACAGAAACTATTCAGTAAAAATATTTCATTTTTACCTTGCTTGTAGCGTTATATGTCACCTTCGTGAGGAAGTGCCTATCATCTCGCTAATGGTCAAACTTATTGTGATATACACATTTTAGTAAGACGCTACGCAAAATTCGAGAAGTTTGCAATGAAAAATAGGGGTCGCTATGATTTTGCATTAGGTACGTATTACACCATATGTTCCTGCGTATGAAATTTACCTAACAGGTTGAATTTTTCTTTGGACTTGGGAGGAAGTCTCTATCTGCTTCCGATCTCGAGAAAATGGATCTTAATTAGCGCGCTCACTCTAGATCTGACGCCGGTGAGAATAAAATATGCACATCTCTCATATCTCGTAAACCGCTCGAGACATCGAAACGAGAGTTTGGCGAATAATAACACACAAGGAAAAGAGTATTTTGCCAATTCATAAACACACGGAACTTTCTTATCTATGGCAACATGTCAATAGTTATACTTCCTTTTTTATTTTTTTCACTCCCGTGACTGTAATTTCTGAAGAGTTATCGACAAGTGAAACAAGCATTTCCTAGTATGAAAATAAACATGAAATTTCCTCTCTTATGTTACTGCAAGCCGACACTATGAGGTTTTTCGTAAGCTATTGAGCTTTCTGACTGCCAATTACTTGTTTAGTGAGACACTCTGTTTCAGAATTCTGTCGCAATAGCTGCTGTGAGATGAATTCGTGCAAATTACACTGTGTTTTGGCGAAGGAAGTACAATTAAACCTGTTAACAAGAGAAATGTGGCCGTTACTCACAAATGGTGATGCTTATTCGAATGAGAAAAGATTAATAATTCACACAAAAATAAATTGGGAATTGTGTTGGAATTTTAGTTGAATCCTCGTAACCCATCGTATTTTTAACACTGAACGACCGGAATGGAAACTTACCTAAGGATTTTATTCCTTCTCTTGATCTGAGCAGTATTAAAATCACGATGAGCGTTCCCTTCAGGCGAAATAATAGGCACATACCAGATGCTGGCTACAAACCTACGGCTTGCCAAACTGATTGTGTGATTCACGAATAAAATAGTTGTTACTGAGAAAAACAAACAATTGATCTGTCGCACAGCACAATGGTCAGTGTATTGTCAGCAACGATAGGAAAGCAGAAACTAACCATGAGTGCCTTGTGAGCGGGAGTACGCAAAACATTGTCATGAAAGTAGATCTGCCTTTTTCAGCAGTACATTAAATACACTACTGGCCATTAAAATTGTTACACCAAGAAGAAATGCAAATGATAAACGGGTATTAATTGGACAAACATATTATACTAGAACTGACATGAGATTACATTTGCACGCAATTTGGGTGCATAGATCCTGAGAAATCAGTACCCAGAACAACCACCTATGACCGTAATAACGGCCTTGATACGCCTGGGCATTGAGTCAATCAGAGCTTGGATGGTGTGTACAGGTACAGCTGCCCATACACGATATCATAGTAGTGACTGGCGTATTGTGACGAGCCAGTTGCTCGGCCACCATTGACCAGACGTTTTCAATTAGTGAGAGATCTGGAGAACGTGCTGGCCAGGGCAGCAGTCGAACATTTTCTGTATCCAGAAAGACGCGTACTGGACCTGCAACATGCGGTCGTGCCTTATCCTGCTGAAATGTAGGGCTTCGCAGGGATCGAATGGAGGGTAGAGCCACGGGTCGTAACACATCTGAAATGTAACGTCCACTGTTCAAAGTGCCGTCAAAGCGAACAAGAGGTGACCGAGACGTGTAACCAATGGCACCCCCTACCATCACGCCGAGCGATACGCCAGTATGGCGATGACGAATACACGCTTCCAATATGCGTTCACCGCGATGTCCCCAATCACGGATGCGACCATCATGATGCTGTAAGCAGAACCTGGATTCATCCGAAAAAATGACGTTTTGCCATTCCTGCACCCAGGTTCGTCGTTGAGTACACCATCGTATGCGCTCCTGTCTGTGATGCAGCGTCGAGGGTAACCGCAGCCATGGTCTCCGAGCTGATAGTCCGTGCAGCTGCAAACGTCGTCGAACTGTTCGTGCAGATGGTTGTTGTCTTGCAGACGTCCCCATCTGTTGACTCAGGGATCGAGACGTGGCTGCACGATCCGTTACAGCCATGCGGATACGATGCCTGTCATCTCGACTGCTAGTAATACGAGGCCGTTGGGATCCAGCACGGCGTTCCGTATTACCCTCCTGAACCCACTGATTCCATATTCTGCTAACAGTCATTGGATCTCGACCAACGCGAGCAGTAATGTCGCGATACGATAAACAGCAATCGCCATAAGCTACAATCCGACCTTTATCAAAGTCGGAAACGTGATGGAACGCATTTCTCATTTTAATGATGCGCTTCTATATGAAATGTCGATCATTAAGATCGACCAAAGCGTTCAGATTTTAGCATTCAGGTCTTGGTTACAAAACTTGTTAATTTCACTATAACAGTAAATTCTAAACTATTATAGATATGATCAATATTCAATTTTTATTCGGATCACCATGAAAATTTATGGAGGATTGCAGATTAAAATTACTGTGTCTTTATTCCCTGCATTACTACATAATTAAATATTTTTCGTATAGGTGTTTCTGTCGACTTGCCGTTCCTTGCCCAGGAGTGGTAAGTCGCCATTGGAGTTAATGCGTAACTGTCGTTACAGGACTTTTCTTCATTTCCTGTATCCATCTTGGAGGATCCAAGTCCCGACCTCCACTTCCAAGTTTCGGCCTCAGCATCCTGTCCTCTTTCGCGTCTACGTCTACGAGAAGCATAGGTGATACGAACGGGATGCAGTGTCAGAGGTGTTGTCCCATTCCATCTACACTATACAGGGTCCAACGGGCCTGATTTGGTGACATCAGAAAACATACAGCCACATACAAAAAGCTACTTCTCAACTGCCTTCCCAAAAAGATTATCAGAACTTGATAAATGAAGATAACTAAAATCAGCTACTATCAACTGAAAATGAGTATCAACTTCAAAGGGATTGCAAAGCAATATACTGTCAGGCTTTGTCCAAGACCACCACCAACCTGTAAAAAGGCATACAACCTGCTAGAATCCAAATCATCTTATAAAGGAAACTACCGAACAAACAGGCTAATGGTTGTGATATGGTTGACCTTCCCAGCTCGTTGAACTAATATAAAGTTCTCAGGATA
This sequence comes from Schistocerca cancellata, assembly GCF_023864275.1. Lineage (NCBI taxonomy): Eukaryota > Metazoa > Arthropoda > Insecta > Orthoptera > Acrididae > Schistocerca > Schistocerca cancellata. The sequence goes on along the minus strand of NC_064629.1, from coordinate 212,735,977 downwards.
CCAGGCGGGCGAGTTAGTCAAAGTGGCGCAAACAGAACAGCTATTTATATTCTGGCACACTTATTACAGCGTAATATATATATATATATATATATATATATATATATATATATATATATATATATATATATATACTCCTGGAAATGGAAAAAAGAACACATTGACACCGGTGTGTCAGACCCACCATACTTGCTCCGGACACTGCGAGAGGGCTGTACAAGCAATGATCACACGCACGGCACAGCGGACACACCAGGAACCGCGGTGTTGGCCGTCGAATGGCGCTAGCTGCGCAGCATTTGTGCACCGCCGCCGTCAGTGTCAGCCAGTTTGCCGTGGCATACGGAGCTCCATCACAGTCTTTAACACTGGTAGCATGCCGCGACAGCATGGACGTGAACCGTATGTGCAGTTGACGGACTTTGAGCGAGGGCGTATAGTGGGCATGCGGGAGGCCGGGTGGACGTACCGCCGAATTGCTCAACCCGTGGGGCGTGAGGTCTCCACAGTACATCGATGTTGTCGCCAGCGGTCGGCGGAAGGTGCACGTGCCCGTCGACCTGGGACCGGACCGCAGCGACGCTAGGATGCACGCCAAGACCGTAGGATCCTACGCAGTGCCGTAGGGGACCGCACCGCCACTTCCCAGCAAATTAGTGACACTGTTGCTCCTGGGGTATCGGCGAGGACCATTCGCAACCGTCTCCATGAAGCTGAGCTACGGTCCCGCACACCGTTAGGCCGTCTTCCGCTCACGCCCCAACATCGTGCAGCCCGCCTCCAGTGGTGTCGCGACAGGCGTGAATGGAGGGACGAATGGAGACGTGTCGTCTTCAGCGATGAGAGTCGCTTCTGCCTTGGTGCCAATGATGGTCGTATGCGTGTTTGGCGCCGTGCAGGTGAGCGCCGCAATCAGGACTGCATACGACCGAGGCACACAGGGCCAACACCTGGCATCATGGTGTGGGGAGCGATCTCCTACACTGGCCGTACACCACTGGTGATCGTCGAGGGGACACTGAATAGTGCACGGTACATCCAAACCGTCATCGAACCCATCGTTCTACCATTCCTAGACCGGCAAGGGAACTTGCTGTTCCAACAGGACAATGCACGTCCGCATGTATCCCGTGCCACCCAACGTGCTCTAGAAGGTGTAAGTCAACTACCCTGGCCAGCAAGATCTCCGGATCTGTCCCCCATTGAGCATGTTTGGGACTGGATGAAGCGTCGTCTCACGCGGCCTGCACGTCCAGCACGAACGCTGGTCCAACTGAGGCGCCAGGTGGAAATGGCATGGCAAGCCGTTCCACAGGACTACATCCAGCATCTCTACGATCGTCTCCATGGGAGAATAGCAGCCTGCATTGCTGCGAAAGGTGGATATACACTGTACTAGTGCCGACATTGTGCATGCTCTGTTGCCTGTGTCTATGTGCCTGTGTTTCTGTCAGTGTGATCATGTGATGTATCTGACCCCAGGAATGTGTCAATAAAGTTTCCCCTTCCTGGGACAATGAATTCACGGTGTTCTTATTTCAATTTCCAGGAGTGTATATACATCTGAAACTCGAGCCGTGTTCAAAATTACCTGAACAACTTGAATTATTTGTCAAAAATACGTAAAAGTATTCACTATACTACTGTGTTTCCACGTCAAAAACATATTAGTTTACCCTGAATTCCGTTAAATTGCACCATGTTCAAAACTACCAAAATGATCTGAACTGTGCGCCATGTTGAAAAGTATCTGAACGATCTGTGTTATTAAAAAACGAAAAAAATGATTTTATGTCACATACTGCACCCGTCACCTCACATGTGCACACACGGCATCAAAAAACTTATAATGAGTGTAGCTTAACAATATTTCCACTTCTGTATTATTTATCAAAATTACATAAACACATAAAATTCTTCCTCATCAGTAAATTTCACCTCTCTCTCTCTCTATCTCTTTCCCTGTGTTTTGCCTATATTAGAAATATTTTTGTCAGTTACTGAACTGCTTCGTCCATAAATTTCGTATCTCTCTTTAATGGCTACTTTCTATAACAGTAGAAAACCTTTGTTGCTAAAAATATCGTGCTAAACAGACGCAGTCCATGATGGTGGGTACATACTGATTGGCTGTTTCGTTTTAATGGCTAGCAAAATACTATGGTTATTGTGATGTCACTTAATTGAGTTGAATGACGAATGTGTGGCGCCATGATGACATCGTAGTAAATGGATCTTGGCTTGTGATATCATGGATAGGATACTGACCAGTTCATATGACATCACAAATCTGACTGAACAATTTGTTTGTGGAAACAAGCCTTAGCTTCCCGACATCAACAAGTCTCAGTTTGTTGACTAATTGCTTTTGCTTGTTGGAACGAGTCGCAGCTTACCTGAACTAAATTCAACTTCTACAGTTGGTTAGATATGAGGCAATCTGTTACAGTTCTGCGCAACAGTGGTGATGCATAGGGCAAAAAATGGTTCAAATGGCTCTAAGCACTATGGGACTCAACTGCTGAGGTCATTAGTCCCCTAGAACTTAGAACTAGTTAAACCTAACTAACCTAAGGACATCACACACATCCATGCCCGAGGCAGGATTCGAACCTGCGACCGTAGCGGTCTCGCGGTTCCAGACTGCAGCGCCAGAACCGCGCGGCCACTTCGGCCGGCCATGCATAGGGCAATTTGTTACAATTTTGATATAACAGGTGCAATTTTTTAGAGCTTTACCGTAACACAGCGATATAGGAATTAATTCGTAACAAATCTTGCTATAGCATTGGCAGTTTATTACAGTTTCGTGTAACAGTGATGTAATATGGAGAAATTTGTTACAACTTTGCTATAACAGGAGTAGTTTGTTACAGTTTCGTATAATATCGATTATGGGGCAATGTGTTACAATTTCACGTAAGAATGATCATGTAGGGAACTGTTATGGTAGTCACCCTATCAACTGACCTTCGTTGCCCCACAGTAGTATCCAGGACAATGGCAGTCATCCTGTCGATTGACCATCATTGCTCTACAATAGTATCTAGCGTAAAGGCAGTCACCTTGTCAATCGAGCATCATTGGCCCAATAGTATCTGCTGCAATGGCAGTTACCACGTGCAGCAACTCATAATTCCCCCACAATAGTACCCACCGTGCATTCAGGGTAATGGTACTCATCATGTCAACATGATGAAAATCACACTGTACAAGATCTGTACTCTATGGCGTATATTTCCAAAAAACGTTAAAGGAAAGCTTGCGTTGTGTGTGCCGTGTGGGTACTGTATTTTTGTGCAGGAGATAAACGCTTTTGCTTGGTTTTCCGCAGTTCGTGTTTTTTGCGACCTCTTTGTTCAGGTAACAGTAATTGTTGAATCCAGCCTGAGTACAGTATCCGATAGTGCAGGAAATCTCGGTCAATGGAATCAGCAGTGCCTATAGGGACAATATATTCAAGGATTCTGCAGCAAACAGAAGTTAGGATATTGGTCTGTAATTTGCGGGTCCGTTCTTTCACCCTTCTTATATACTGGACTCACCTGCGCTTTTTTCCAGTCGCTAGGGGCTTTGTGCTGGGCGAGAGATTCACGATGCAAGCTAGGCAAGCGGTCAATGCTGTAGAGTACTCTTTGTAAAATCGAGCTGGGACTCCATTCGGGCCTGGTGATTTATCATCATCATCATCATCATTTAAGACTGATTATGCCTTTCAGCGTTCAGTCTGGAGCATATTCCCCCTTATAAAGTTCCTCCATGATCCCCTATTCAGTGCTAACATTGGTGCCTCTTCTGATGTTAAGCCTATTACTTCAAAATCATTCTTAACCGAATCCAGGTACCTTCTCCTTGGTCTACCCCGACTCCTTCTACTCTCTACTGCTGAACCCATGAGTCTCTTGGGTAACCTTGCTTCTCTCATGCGTGTAACATGACCCCACCATCTAAGCCTGTTCGCCCTGACTGCTACATCTATAGAGTTCATTCCCAGTTTTTCTTTGATTTCCTCATTGTGCACACAACCCTGCCATTGTTCCCATCTACTAGTACCTGCAATCATCCTAGCTACTTTCATATCCGTAACCTCAACCTTATTGATAAGGTAACCTGAATCCACCCAGCTTTAGCTCCCATACAACAAAGTTGGTCGAAAGATTAAACGGTGCACAGATAACTTAGTCTTGGTACTGACTTCCTTCTTGCAGAAGAGAGTAGATCGTAGCTGAGCGCTCACTGCATTAGCTTTGCTACACCTCGCTTCCAGTTCTTTCACTATGTTGCCATCTTGTGAGAATATGCATCCTAAGTACTTGAAACCGTCCACCTGTTCTAACTTTGTTCCTCCTGTTTGGCACTCAATCCGTTTATATTTCTTTCCCACTGACATTACTCTTGTTTTGGAGATGCTAATCTTCATACCATAGTCCTTACATTTCTGATCTAGCTCTGAAATATTACTTTGCAAACTTTCAATAGAATCTGCCATCACAACTAAGTCATCCGCATATGCGAGACTGCTTATTTTCTGTTCACATATCTTAATCTCACCCAGCCAGTCTATTGTTTTCAACATATGATCCATAAATAATATGAACAGCAGTGGAGACAGGTTGCAGCCTTGTCTTACCCCTGAACTACTCTGAACCATGAACTCAATTTACCGTCAACTCTAACTGCTGCCTGACTATCCATGTAAAGACCTTTAATTGCTTGCAAAAGTTTGCCTCCTATTCCATAATCTTGTACAACAGACAATAACTTCCTCCTAGGAACCCGGTCATATGCCTTTTCTAGATCTATAAAGAATAGATACAATGCCCTGTTCCACTCATAACACTTCTCCATTATTTGCCGTAAGCTAAAGATCTGGTCCTGACAACTTCTAAGAGGCCTAAACCCACACTGATTTTCATCCAATTTGTCCTCAACTAACACTCGCACTTTCCTTTCAACAATACCTGAGAAGATTTTATCCAAAACGCTGATCAAAGAGATACCTCTATAGTTGTTACAATCTTTTCTGTTTCCATGTTTAAAGATTGGTGTGATTACTGCTTTCGTCCAATCTGATGGAACCTGTCCCGACTCACACGCCATTTCAGTTATCCTGTGTAGCCATTTAAGACCTGACATTCCACTGTATTTGATGAGTTCCGACTTAATTTCATCCACCCCAGCCGCTTTATTGCACTGCAATCTATTGACCATTTTCTCCACTTCCTCAAACGTGATCCTATTTCCATCATCATTCCTGTCCCATTGTACATCGAAATCTGAAATATTACTGATCGTATTTTCACCTACATTGAGCAACTCTTCAAAATATTCCCTCCACCTGCCCAAGGCATCAACAGGATTCAGCAGCAGTTTTCCTGACCTGTCAAAATACTTGTCATTTCCTTCTTACCTCCCTTTCTAAGACTGCTAATTACACTTCAGAATGGGTTTCCAGCAGTTTGACCCAAAGTCTCCAACCTGTTTCCAAAGTCTTCCCAAGATTTCTTCTTGGATGCTGCAATTATCTGTTTAGCTTTGTTTCTTTCTTCAATATAACTTTCTTTGTCTACCTGAGTTCTAGTACTCGTATGTAGCCATTTTCGATATGCCTTCTTTTTCCTTTTACAGGCTGCCTTGACTGTGTCATTCCACCAAGCTGTTTGCTTCATACTACCTTTACACACTACTGTTCCAAGACATTCTTTGGCCACTTCTAGTACTGTGTCCCTGTACTTTGTCCATTCCTTTTCCAGTGACTGCAATTGACTACATTCAACTAACTGGTACCTTTCTGAGATCACTGTTATGTACTTGTGCCTGATTTCCTTATCCTGAAATTTCTCCACTCTTATCCTCCTACAGATGGACCTGACCTTCTGCACTTTCGGCCTCACAATACCAATTTCACTGCAGATTAAATAGTGATCAGTGTCATCAAAAAATCCCCTGAATACACGTGTGTCCCTCACAGCCTTCCTGAATTCCTGATCTGTTATTATATAGTCAATGACAGATCTGGTTCCCCTGCCTTCCCAAGTATACCGGTGAACGTTCTTATGTTTAAAAAAGGAGTTTGTGATTACTAAGCCCATACTGGCACAGAAATCCGAGAGTTGTTTCCCGTTCCTGTTGACCTCCATATCCTCTCCAAATTTACCCATAACCTTTTCATACCCTTCTGTTCGATTTCCAATCCTGGCATTAAAATCACCCATGAGCAGAACACTGTCATTGTCCTTTACTCTAACAACTACATCACTGAGTGCGTCATAAAAGATTTACTTGCTTTCAAATCTTCGAGTTGTTTCTGTATGCCAGGGATGCTTATTACTATGTCGTCCTTACGGGAGTCTGTCCTGTGGTCAAATGACGGTACGTTTGTACGATTCTCCTATGCGAACGATTTCTTGAACGTGGAATTTAAGACTTCGGCTTTCGTTTCGCTATCTTCAACTGCCACACCAGATTGGTCAACAAGGGACTCAATAGAAGCTTTAGATCCGCTTAGCGATTTCACGTAAGACCAGAATATTCTCGAATTCTCTGCCAGATCTTTTGCTAAGGTGTGACGGCGGTAGTTATTGTACGCTTCGCGCATACATCTTTTTACAGACGCACGAATCTCTACTAACCTTCGCTTGTCGCCATTTGTGCGTTCCCTTTTCAACCGAGAGTGCAACAGCCTCTGCTTCCTCAGCATCCTCCAATTTCGTTTTTAAACCATGTTTGGTCTTTTCCATCCTTTATCCACTAACTAGGCACATTACTTTTCAGACCACGATTTGAAATCTGCTTAAAATTTGCCCACAATTGCTCTCTATCCATCTTACTGGAACTAAGTGATGCCAATTCACGGTCTAAGTGCGATGCTAATGACTGCTTATACGCTCTGTCTAGCAGAACCACTCTCCTAGCCTTCTTGACTGATTTATTAACTTTCGTAATCATAGTTGCTATAATGACATCATGGTCGCTAATCCTCGTTTCTATACTGACATTGTCGATAAGGGCCGGCCTATTTGTGGCTAAAGTGTCTAAGATACTTCCATTGTGTGTGATCTGTCGAGCTAGCTGCTGGAGATAGTTTTCAGAAAACGTGTTCAAAAGTATTTCGCATCACTGTCTGTACCCTCCCGCAATGAATCTCTAGACATTCCAGTCTATACGCGGTAGGTTAAAGTCACCTCCAACTAGTATTGCGTGATGTGGGTGTCTATGCGTTATTGACGGGAGAATTTCTTTGAATGACTCTAGAATTGTCACAGCAGAATCGGGTGGTCGTAGTAACACCCCACAATTATCTTGGTTTCACATACTTCTGTTATACACGAGCAGATGATTTCACTGTCCCACTCAACTTAGACCTCAAAAGAGCCAATTTTTTGCCAACTGCAATGAACAATGGCCTCTAATCTGTCTTTCAGATATGCGTTCCACGACTTGCTAAATATCTCAGAGCTTTCCGCTTCCGGTTTCACCCCGCTTTCGGTCTCAAGAATAATTTGAGAGGAGAACTTTCCTGGAGATATGTGAGTGGCTCGTGGACTTCTCAAATAATACACTCCTGGAAATTGAAATAAGAACACCGTGAATTCATTGTCCCAGGAAGGGGAATCTTTATTGACACATTCCTGGGGTCAGATACATCACATGATCACACTGACAGAACCACAGGCACATAGACACAGGCAACAGAGCATGCACAATGTCGGCACTAGTACAGTGTATATCCACCTTTCGCAGCAATGCAGGCTGCTATTCTCCCATGGAGACGATCGTAGAGATGCTGGATGTAGTCCTGTGGAACGGCTTGCCATGCCATTTCCACCTGGCGCCTCAGTTGGACCAGCGTTCGTGCTGGACGTGCAGACCGCGTGAGACGACGCTTCATCCAGTCCCAAACATGCTCAATGGGGGACAGATCCGGAGATCTTGCTGGCCAGGGTAGTCGACTTACACCTTCTAGAGCACGTTGGGTGGCACGGGATACATGCGGACGTGCATTGTCCTGTTGGAACAGCAAGTTCCCTTGCCGGTCTAGGAATGGTAGAACGATGGGTTCGATGACGGTTTGGATGTACCGTGCACTATTCAGTGTTCCCTCGACGATCACCAGTGGTGTACGGCCAGTGTAGGAGATCGCTCCCCACACCATGATGCCGGGTGTTGGCCCTGTGTGCCTCGGTCGTATGCAGTCCTGATTGTGGCGCTCACCTGCACGGCGCCAAACACGCATACGACCATCATTGGCACCAAGGCAGAAGCGACTCTCATCGCTGAAGACGACACGTCTCCATTCGTCCCTCCATTCACGCCTGTCGCGACACCACTGGAGGCGGGCTGCACGATGTTGCGGCGTGAGCGGAAGACGGCCTAACGGTGTGCGGGACCGTAGCCCAGCTTCATGGAGACGGTTGCGAATGGTCCTCGCCGATACCCCAGGAGCAACAGTGTCCCTAATTTGCTGGGAAGTGGCGGTGCGGTCCCCTACGGCACTGCGTAGGATCCTACGGTCTTGGCGTGCATCCGTGCGTCGCTGCGGTCCGGTCCCAGGTCGACGGGCACGTGCACCTTCCGCCGACCACTGGCGACAACATCGATGTACTGTGGAGACCTCACGCCCCACGTGTTGAGCAATTCGGCGGTACGTCCATCCTGCCTCCCGCATGCCCACTATACGCCCTCGCTCAAAGTCCGTCAACTGCACATACGGTTCACGTCCACGCTGTCGCGGCATGCTACCAGTGTTAAAGACTGCGATGGAGCTCCGTATGCCACGGCAAACTGGCTGACACTGACGGCGGCGGTGCACAAATGCTGCGCAGCTAGCGCCATTCGACGGCCAACACCGCGGTTCCTGGTGTGTCCGCTGTGCCGTGCGTGTGATCATTGCTTGTACAGCCCTCTCGCAGCGTCCGGAGCAAGTATGGTGGGTCTGACACACCGGTGTCAATGTGTTCTTTTTTCCATTTCCAGGAGTGTAGAACCCAGTCTGTTTTCCTAGACGGCGAGTGTTCATCAAAGACAAGGGTGTCGTCAGGAGTGTCCCAGGGAAGTGTGGTAGGACCGCTGTTTTTCTCTATATACGTAAATTATTTGGCGGACAGGGTGGGTAGCAACCTGCGGTTGTTTGCTGATGATGCCGTGGTGTGCGGTAAGGTGTCGAAGTTGGGTGACTGTAGCAAGATACAAGAAGACTTAGACAAACTTCCAGGTGGTTGTGAAGAAGAGCAGCTAGCCCTAAATGTGAAAAAATGTAAGTTGATGCGGATGAGTAGGAAGATCAAACATGTAATGCTCGGGTACGGTATTACTACTGTCCTGCTTGAAACAGTCGCATCGTTTAAATATCTGGGCGTAACGTTACAAAGCGATATCAGATGGAACGAGCATGTGAGAACTGTGGTAGGGAAGGAGAATGGTAGACTTCGATTTATTGGGATACCTTTAGGAAAGAGTAGTTCACCTGTAAAGGAGACTGCATATAGGACGCTGGCACGACTTGCTCTTAGTACTGCTCGAGTGTTTGGGGTCCGTACCAGGTCGGTTTGAAGGAAGACGTCGAAGCATTTCAGAGGTGGGCTGCTAGATCTGTTACCTGTAGCTTCGGACAACACGTGTTACGGAGATGCTTCGGGAACTCAAATGGGAATCCCTGGAGGGAAGACGACGTTCTTTTCGAGAAACGGTATTGAGAAAATTTAGAGAACCGGCATTTGAAGCTGATTGTAGAACGATTCTGCTGCCGCCAACATACATTGCGCGTAAGGATCACGAAGGTAAGATATGAGAAATGAGGGCTCATACGGAGGCATATAGACAGTCGTTTTTTCCTCGCTTTATCTGCGAATGGAACAGGAAAGGAAATGGGTAGTAGCCGGCCGCGGTGGTCTAGCGGTTCTGGCGCTGCAGTACGGAACCGCGGGACTGCTACGGTCGCAGGCTCGAATCCTGCCTCGGGCATGGGTGTGTGTGATGTCCTTAGGTTAGTTCGGTTTAAGTAGTTCTAAGTTCTAGGGGACTTATGACCTAAGATGTTGAGTCCCATAGTGCTCAGAGCCATTTGAAATGGGTAGTAGTGGTACAGGGTACCCTCCGCCACGCACTGTACCGTGGCTTGCGGAGTATCTATGTAGATGTAGATGTAGATAAGCACCTGCTGAACAATGCCTGCGATTATCACCCCGAAATCGCTGCCATTGCTTTGGTCGACTGCCAAGATATTGTCCTCTGTGGTTGATGTCGATGCCTTTCCTTCCCAACCTGCATCGCCTACATCTGTGCGGCCTTGCTCTGATTGTTGGTGCCATTTCACTACAGCTGTATGCCACAGTGCATTTGGTCCATATACCGCCAGAATTTCAAGCCGCCCGCATCTCGTGGTCGTGCGGTAGCGTTCTCGCTTCCCACGCCCGGGTTCCCGTGTTCGATTCCCGGCGGGGTCAGGGATTTTCTCTGCCTCGTGATGGTTGGGTGTTGTGTGCTGTCCTTATGTTAGTTAGGTTTAAGTAGTTCTAAGTTCTAGGGGACTGATGACCATAGATGTTAAGTCCCATAGTGCTCAGAGCCACTTGAACCATTTTTTTTTTTTTGGATTTCAAGTCGATTCTGTTATCAATTTAGACGTTCTGCCCATAAGAATCATACTGTCCCGTGTCTTCAACTTTGGAGTGCATTTACAGTTGCCACACCAATTCACTCGACCACTGTGATGCAGCTGTTATCCGTGCTTAGAATAATTGTGCCTGACGGAAACACAGACCATGTACTCTCTTCTGATGATGTACCACTCCTGCGCAATGGTCTTAGCATGGGACAACGTGTGCGAGTGCGATTTACTTTCTGAAGTCCCTACGTACTACTGGTCACACTGTTTCCTTGATACTCGTCCCTACACCAGGTGTTGTCCAACACTAGTTATCATCAAACTCACTTAAATATCAAACTTCTCCACGCTATGCACACAGGGCAGACAAAACAGTTGTTATTTCGTTTGTTTGTTGTTTATTTATTTTCTTCAAATGGGGGCAACCCCTTAGCAACTGTTTGCTTTTCAAACGTTGCAGTATTTTTCAAAGTAATAAAATAGCTGAAAACAGAGAATTAGGACACACAGATGTTGTAATAGGGATGATTATGGTATTTAAGATAATGGTTCAAATGGCTCTGAGCACTATGGGACTCAACTGCTGTGGTCATAAATCCCCTAGAACTTAGAACTACTTAAACCTAACTAACCTAAGGACATCACACACATCCATACCCGAGGGAGGATTCGAACCTGTGACCGGAGCGGTCGTGCGGTTCCAGACTGTAGCGCCTTTAACCGCACGGCCACTCCGGCCGGCTTAAGATAATGAATTAAGTGTCATGCAGTAGTGAACTTTTCATAATAAAAGAATATTTCAATCCACGTTATGGCTGCCAGTGATGCCGGTTAACGTCACTCAGAAAATTTGTTTTGACTGTGGGCCCCGGTGCAACTAAATCTGGGGAAATGATTCATCGTCCTCCAGTGTCTCATCACCTTGCTCGGTAGACAGAACTAATGGCTACAAGTGATAGCACAGTAGTACTAAGGTTGCAACTCTTAAATCACAAATATAACATTACTTCCCCCGAAATCAACTACACCCTTCGTGAGAACTAAGGCTTAAATTTTTTTTACAGGGTGGTCAGAAACTGTCTGAAAAGCTTTTAAGGGCGTTGCAGGTTAGGTGGTGCTGAGAAGTAATTGTTAAGAAAAAAAATTGATAGGTTGCACCGAGTTAATTGGCATTGCAGTTAGCCAATCAGGCCAATGAACGTGGAAATTCATGTGGCCCGCTAGACACAATAGTGTCAATTGTATTAATGAGTGGTGACTGTTCTTTCGGACATGGAGGAAATGGACAGGGACTACAGATAGGTGACGCTCTATGGGAATGTGGATCGGCCGTGAGGCGTGACGCCACAGCCCGTGCAGTTGTGGTAACTCTTGCGTCCCCGATTGCGCCGTGGTTAACGCACTTGCCAAGTTAGCAGGAGATCCCGGGATCGAATCCCGGCCCGGTGCATATTTTCACTCGTCGCCGCTGACTCCGCGTAGTGTCCAGATGCAGCTCCAGCTTCAATTTAGATATACCAATCAGTGTCAGTAGTTGTTTTAGTGTAGTTGATAGCACACGAGACTGCTCAGCCTTTGGCTCAGGTTCGACCTTTACTACCGTCCCATGTCCAATATTTGTACCATCCTCTTGTTCGGTTTTCGGAAACCAAATGAACATGTTAGTGACATCGTCTCTGGCGGGCGGCTCGAATGTGCGCGCGTAATGGCCTGATCGCTAATTAACTCGGAAACTGCGAAGCATATAGAATTTTTTTCTTAACACTTGTTTCGCAGCACAAGCTACTCTGCAACACCCGTAAAAGTTTTACTGGATGTTTCTGACCACCCTGTATATAGAAAATAAAAATATATGTATATATTTTCCACATCTCCTCATCAACCAGAGGATAGATTTCAACATAACTTGCTTCACATTTCACATACTGTCTATGAAAAAAGTAATGTGCGGTTAAGAACCACCTACCTCCCAAACGGATGGGGGTAGAGGTGAAAAGGGGGTGTCGGGTGTCATAGAAGCGTAACTCAGGAACGTCTGGAGCATTTTCAACAAAATTTGGTATATGCATGACTCATTATTTGTATGTAAATACTGTGGGTGTCTGCTGCCCCTAGGGGTGGGAGTGGGATGGGGATGAGAAGGGGTGACATGTAAAAATGTTTGAAAACTACCAATTGGTATTTCTTACCTGTATTTATTTACCCTGAAATACTTGATAAGTATAAACGCAATATATATTTTACTTGTGTTGTTCAATATCAGACACTTACCCTTTTTCTCGAAACGCCAAACAGTTAATGTGTCTATATGCCTCAAACGAAACGGAAATCTGTCAGTCAGATTCAACCGAAAGGATTCGAACATTAAAGCGAAGCTATTGCGAAAAAAATGAGACTATCACATCATCAGCTTTAGAAAATACGGGAACGTGCCACCCCAACTCAGGCTGATGAATCTGAGGTACGACGAGAACGTCGCTCACAGTGGATGAGGGAACGAGCCAGCATATGATATATATTATCTGTCAGAGTCGAATCCAGGATTTTTGATGGGGGGAGGGGGGCTTAGCTCGTAGAAATTTTGTATCATCATGCCGTCTCGAAATTCTAAAGTAGACAAAGGTGTGCCTTAATGTATTGTAATAACAACGACAATAGGGAGAAAATCTACCAAACTGTTAGGTCTGAAAGCTATGACAAAAAGAAATTTTTTTGTGATAAAGAAGAAATAGTAAACAGTTTTAGTTCTGGGGGTGGGGAGCTCCAGCCCCCTAGCCGGCCGGAGTGGGCGAGAGGTTCTAGCCGCTACAGTCTGGAACCGCGCGACCGCTACGGTCGCAGGTTCGAATGCGGATGTGTGTGATGTCCTTAGGTTAGTTAGGTTTAAGTAGTTCTTAAGTTCTAGGGGACTGATGACCACGGCAGTTAAGTCCCATAGTGCTCAGAGCCATTTGAACCAGCCCCCTAGCACCCCCCCCCCCTTGGATTCGCCTCTGTTGTTATGTATATATGTGTGTGTGTGTGTGTGTGTGTGTGTGTGAAATACATGTGACCGATGCATTCGCGGGCAAAGCTGCTGACCAAAAGGTAGTGATACAATAAAAGAATTTTGTTAATATTTGCAGCTGTTCTTCCTCAGTTGCTATACCAATTGCATTTTATCATGCATATGAGAACAAATGCGCCTTTTACAACCCTACAGCAAGTGAACAATGTCATTTGCAGTGAGAAACAGGAAAGCTTACGTATAGTGAAATGTATAAGGGCGACATACTTTTTTGGCAGATTTGATGATGTCTGCCACGAATTCCTCCCCTTCATCTCACTTGCATCCAACGTCTTCAATTATTTGTTGGATATCTTCCAGTCTCTATCTTACCCCACAATTTTTAACTTCTACAGCTCTCTCCAGTGCCACTGAACATTCATTATTTTCCACATTTCCTCTCCTCGCCGATTCCGGTTCTGCAGAGAACCTCCTCCCTTCTTATCTTATAAATAACCTAATTTTCAACATTCTTTTAAAGTACCACATCTCAAACGCTTCGACTCTATTCTCTTCCAGTTTTTCCACAATCCATGATTCTCTTCAATACCAAGCTGTTTTCGAAACGCACATTCTCAAAATTTCTTCCTCTAATTGAGGCCAATGTTTGATACTAGTAGACTTCGTTTGTCCAGGAATGCCATTTTTGCCTATGCTAGTCTGCCTCATATGTCTTTGCTTCGTCTGTCATTCGTTATTTTCCTACCAAAGTGACAGAATTTTCTCACTTCGTCTACTTTCTGGTCCCCAATTTCGACATTAAGATTATCGCTGATCTCATTTTTGCTACGCATTACTTTCGGCTTTCTTCGGTTTATTCTCAACCCATAGTATGTCCTCATTAGACCGTACATTCCATTCAACAGATCCTCCAATTCTTCCTCGTTTTACTTGAAGATAGCAGTGTCATCAGCGAACACCATTTCACGCTAAATTTTAATCCCACTCCTGAACTTTTAGTTTATTTTAATCATTGCTTCTTCGAAGTATAGACTGACAGTAGAAGCAAAAGACAGTATCGCGACCTCACACCTCCATACGACCACTTCGCTCCTAGTCTTTCACTCTTACTTTTCATCCTTGTTTCTTGTACGTATTGTATTATTATCTGTCTTTTCCTATAGCTTAAACTTATCTTCCTGCTACTTTCGAACGTCTTACATCATTTTACATTGTCGAATGCTTTTCCTAGGTCGACAGACCCTGTGAATGTGTCTTGATTTTTCTTAAATCTTGCTTCTGTTATCAAGTGAAACAGCAGAACTGCCTACACTAATCACCTGGAAACCAGTACTGTGTGCATCTGGTGCTTACTGAAGAACCATTGGAAAAATGAAAACCACTGATGATACTTAGTGTAAATATGTGACATTTGTTTGGTTAAAAACAAAACAAACATTGGGTTGCAATGGATGGATTTGTTCTTACCTATATGATGAACATAAAAGAATTTTATATGTGATACCATTTTGATCCTGCAGCCATAATTAATTAAGACACAAAAGAATTAACGACATTAACTGCCAGAGGGCATTGGTTTAAATCAGTGGGGGAACTTGAAAATTTGTGCCAGACCAGGCTTCAAACTCGGGTCTCCTGGTTACTAGACAGATGCGCTGACCACTATACCATTTGGACACAGTAGTCATCGTACCTGTATGGAAAGTGTGTTAGGATTGTGCTGGCATAAGCTGTCGCCAGCACACCAGTCGGCAAAGATGAAGTCCGAATGTCAATAGTAGGCGCTGGATCAAGCACGCCTATCACGAGAGAGACCAGAGACACACCGACAAGCAACAAGCCACCAACACCCTCTTCACAGCAAGTATTTAGGCCGCCGCCGCTGACCGGAGGACTTCACTAACTCACACTCCCGTTTGGCATCTGTGCGTTAGTTGCAGTAATAGCAAGATTACCGATATTGTTTGCAAGAGGGCTATGACTGATGAGCTTGCACCACGAACATGGACTCTGTTCCTGTTAATTAGCAGCTTCTTGTAAATAAAGAACCGTATTAATACACGTGCGCATTTGTATTGTAGAAAGAGGATATAGGCCACCCATAACAGCGTCCTCTCCCTTGATTCCTACGGCACAAGACTCTACACAGATGTCTCAGTGGTCTGGGCATCTGCCTAGTATGCACGAGACACGCATTTGAATTCCAGTCTGGCACAAATTGTCAACTTTCCCCACTGATTTAAATCAATGGCCCCTGGCAACTAACGTCTTTAATTCTCTCGTGTCTTGATAAAAGAATTTAGTTTACAGGACCGCCACTGTGTTCCCCTCCGATAGCGTGCCTAGTCTATACATGTATAAAAACTAAACTCTGTCCGAACTGGCCATGAAGGCCCAACGGTACCGACCGGCCGCCATGTCATCCTGAGCCCACAGGCATAACTGGATGCGGATATGGAGGGGCATGTGTTCAGCACACCGGTCTCCCGGCCGTTGTCTGTTTTCGTGACCAGAGCCACTACTGCTCAATCAAGTAGCTCCTCAGTTTGCCTCACAAGGGCTGAGAGCACCCCGCTTGCCAACAGCGCAGGACAGATCAGATGGTCACCCATCCAAGTGCTAGCTCGGCCCGACAGGGCTTAACTTCGGTGATCTGACGGGAACCGGTATTAGCACTGCGGCAGGGCCTTTGGAATACATGTATAAATTATACAAATAAATAAAGCGAGTGATTAATGTCGAAGTTTTTTGGATGTTAAGAAGAAAGGCTGTAGTTTTATGTCAAAAAAATGTCAGTTATACTTGTTTGTTAGTACTATATACGAGGTGCATTCAAGTTCTAAGGCCACCGATTTTTTTTTCTAATTAACTACTCACCCGAAATCGATGAAACTGGCGTTACTTCTCGACATAATCGCCCCACAGACGTACACATTTTTCACAACGCTGACGCCATGATTCCATGGCAGCGGCGAAGGCTTCTTTAGGAGTCTGTTTTGACCACTGGAAAATCGCTGAGGCAATAGCAGCATGGCTGGTGAATGTGCGGCCACGGAGAGTGTCTTTCATTGTTGGAAAAAGCCAAAAGTCACTAGGAGCCAGGTCAGGTGAGTAGGGAGCATGAGGAATCACTTCAAAGTTGTTATCACAAAGAAACTGTTGCGTAACGTTAGCTCGATGTGCGGGTGCGTTGTCTTGGTGAAACAGCACACGTGCAGCCCTTCCCGGACGTTTTGCTTGCAGTGCAGGAAGGAATTTGTTCTTCAAAACATTTTCGTAGGATGCACCTGCTACCGTAGTGCCGTTTGGAACGCAATGGGTAAGGATTACGCCCTCGCTGTCCCAGAACATGGACACCATCATTTTTTCAGCACTGGCGGTTACCCGAAATTTTTTTGGTGGCGGTGAATCTGTTTGCTTCCATTGAGCTGACTGGCGCTTTGTTTCTGGATTGAAAAATGGCATCCACGTCTCATCCATTGTCACAACCGACGAAAAGAAAGTCCCATTCGTGCTGTCGTTGCGCGTCAACATTGCTCGGCAACATGCCACACGGGCAGCCATGTGGTCGTCCGTCAGCATTCGTGGCACCCACCTGGATGACACTTTTCGCATTTTCAGGTCGTCATGTAGGATTGTGTGCACAGAACCCACAGAAATGCCAACTCTGGAGGCGATCTGTTCAACAGTCATTCGGCGATCCCCCAAAACAATTCTCTCCACTTTCTCGATCGTGTCGTCAGACCAGCTTGTGCGAGCCCGAGGTTGTTTCGGTTTGTTGTCACACAATGTTCTGCCTTCATTAAACTGTCACACCCACGAACGCAATTTTGACACATTCATAACTCCATCACCACATGTCTCCTTCAACTGTCGATGAATTTCAATTGGTTTCACACCACGCAAATTCAGAAAACAAATGATTGCACGCTGTTCAAGAAAGGAAAACGTCGCCATTTTAAGTATTTAAAACAGTTCTCATTCTCGCCGCTGGCGGTATAATTCCATCTGCCGTACGGTGCTGCCATCTCTGGGACATATTGACAACGAACGCGGCTTCATTTTCAAACAATGCCCATGTTTCTATCTCTTTCCAATCTGGAGAAAAAAAATCGGAGGCCTTAGAACTTGAATGCACCTCGTACAACGCTCAGGAGATAAATACAACGTCTCTACAAGATAAGGAATATTTTGAGACTTTCTCTATCATTAAGCTTATAATATAACATTCGTATTATGCTATGTACATAAATACAACGTCTCTACAAGATAAGGAATATTTTGAGACTTTCTCTATCATTAAGCTTATAATATAACATGCGTATTATGCTATGAATTCAAGGAGGATGTGTCACTATTATTACATCAGCGTTACTCTGTCTATGATTACAGTGAAGGAAATTGTAGGCGGCAGCGGATTTTGGAGGAAATGGGTTGGGCCACGTGCGACCGTCGTCCATTACACTCGGCAATTAAGCTGCCGGACGCTAAGCTTTTAATAATATCAGTCTATTAGGGAGAGCGGGCGCAGTAATGGACCTATCCCTCAGAACTCGGCAGCGCACTCCATTTGCAGTGAAAGGGCGTCGACGTTCTCGCAGGCTTTTCAGCAGTTAGATTTACGGGAACTGACCACTGAGAAAAGAGCTTTTCTTTGTCGATTAAAGCTGGAACTGCCAAGCGGGCGCAGTCTTCAGGGAGATATCAATCTGGCCTACCTGCCGCCGCCTTTTCCATTGTGCTTCAAAGGACGCTGCTCCCGTGTGCTAAAACATCGCGGCTGGTAAGGCTAAGAGGAGGGAACTTGCAACAAAAGAAGCCGAAAGAAATGCTTGGAAAGAGAAACATTCTGCAACTGTATCATGTCTAATATCAGTGATTTTTAAACAGAATGTAGTGGTATAGAAATAGTCAGATGAACTCTGTTTTTCTTAATTTTTGAACAGCGCCAATTCAGTATCGCATCGACGCCCATCACGCGAAAAACTGTTCCTAACAAAAATGTCATCAGGTTTGTGACGAGAGCGAGAACGTCTTTACGCATCATGTTATACTGGATGGACAACCATCCACAGAGACAGAAGCAACTTCGGATGTGCGCGAGGAATAGTGAAAG
Organism: Schistocerca cancellata; assembly: GCF_023864275.1. NCBI lineage: Eukaryota > Metazoa > Arthropoda > Insecta > Orthoptera > Acrididae > Schistocerca > Schistocerca cancellata. Next base: position 212,717,248 of record NC_064629.1, on the reverse strand, counting down.
AGCCATTGTTGTAGTATATTAATGATTGCGAATATATTAAAGGGAATCTGAGCCTTTCCGCAAACGATATGATTGTCTAACGAGGAGGACACCGGTAGTACCATACCAGATTTCCCAGAAACTTCGCTCAGTGGAAGAGGAATCAAAATAAGCTCACACATGTTTCGGCTTATCCGTAGGTACTCAACCGTTTCTGAGAAAATGAAGGACAAAGTTTTCGGTGTAATTTAGACGGCTTTTATCGCGCGATAATCTCAGCCGAAATGGTATCACAGTTGCTAGCTTCGCGACCTCTCAGTTTTGGGCCCTCTGTTCGTCTCCAGATTAGTTGGGTTGGGTTGTTGTGAGGGAACAGACCAGACAGCGAAGTCATTGGTCTCATCAGATGAGGGAAGGACAGGGAAGGAAGTCGGCCGTGCCCTTTCAAAGAAACCATCCCGGCATTTGCCTGCAGCGATTTAGGGAAATCACGGAAAACCTAAATCAGGATGGCCGGACGCGGGGTTTGACCGTCCTCCTCCCGAATGCGAGTCCAGTGTGCTAACCACTGCACCACCTCGCTCGGTACCAGATTAGTGTTTTTATTTAATTTAGTTTTTTTCATTTATCTAACCATGTTTGTAGAAGGTTACTACATGAATGTTTCTTATCAAGTCAGGGGATACAAGAACGTTATATTAACTGGAAAATCACAACTGGGTTTCACAATAAGTGTCATACATTTATTAATAATATATGTGTGTATGGAATTTTCGAGGGTTACGATCTTTTTCAATTCTCATATTCTTATGTTTCATTCTTATATCAGTTCTTATATATATCATTTATTCTTCAGGAAGATTTGGCGCATTCACTTGGATGATACCGATAGTAGAAACATTCGAAACACAGACATTCCGTACACTGCGAACATCGCGCAAAGGCATGTTTGCTACAGCGTTATTTCTTCTTATGTATCTCACCTGGGAAAGAAACATCGTTAACATTGCTGAAGATTTCACGCGTTGGCAATAACTTCTCGGCAAACCGTGCGTAACGGATCACTTTACCGAAAACTGGCGTTTGCAATTGATTATGAATCAAGACGCACTACAGGAATTTCACCGAAAACAACTGCAAGTAGGTTGCTCGTTTATTTGTTGCTCCTTTTTATTTTTTAAATTCATTTACCAGACATACAATATCAACAAGGACAATGTTTCCAGAATGAGATTTTCACTCTGCAGCGGAGTGTGCGCTGATATGAAACTTCCTGGCAGATTAAAACTGTGTGCCCGATCGAGACTCGAACTCGGGACCTTTGCCTTCCGCGGGCAAGTGCTCTACCACTGAGCTACCGAAGCACGACTCACGTCCGGTACTCACAGCTTTACTTCTGCCAGTACCTCGTCTCCTACCTTCCAAACTTTACAGAAGCTCTCCTGCGAAACTTGCAGAACTAGCACTCCTGAAAGAAAGGATATTGCGGAGACATGGCTTAGCCACAGCCTGGGGGATGTTTCCAGAATGAGATTTTCACTCTGCAGCGGAGTGTGCGCTGCAGAGTGAAAATCTCATTCTGGAAACATCCCCCAGGCTGTGGCTAAGCCATGTCTCCGCAATATCCTTTCTTTCAGGAGTGCTAGTTCTGCAAGTTTCGCAGGAGAGCTTCTGTAAAGTTTGGAAGGTAGGAGACGAGGTACTGGCAGAAGTAAAGCTGTGAGTACCGGACGTGAGTCGTGCTTCGGTAGCTCAGTGGTAGAGCACTTGCCCGCGGAAGGCAAAGGTCCCGAGTTCGAGTCTCGGTCGGGCACACAGTTTTAATCTGCCAGGAAGTTTCAAGGACAATGTTATTTCAATATAAGTGAGAAAACATTCCTGTAGTATCCTTCCACGGACATGGGTAGATAAATGAAAAACAAAAATAAAAATAATAAGCGGGTTTCGAACACAGAGCGCGAAACTGAGCAGCCTCGCGGGGTAGCCGTGCGGTCTCAGGCGTCTTATCACGGTTCGCGCGGCTCCCTCCGTCGGAGGTTCGAGTCCTCCCTCGGGCATGGGTGTGTGTGTGTTGTCCTTAGCGTAAGTTAAAGTCAGATTAAGTAGTGCGTAAGCCTAGGGAGCGATGATCTCAGCAGTTTGGTCCCATAGTCCTTACCACAAATTTCCAATTCCAAAACTGAGCGGCCGCACCGCTAGCCAAGAATTTCGACGTGATTTCATCAACTCACTCGATCAAAGTAAAATCAAATGAGTTGATAGAGCAGTGGCTATGACAACAGTTTAGAAATATCGCGCCCCGTGTTGCATTACCATAAATCTTATAACATCTTAGAAAATTGACAGTAATTTAAAATTAAAAACATAACAATTCTAGTATATCAATGTTTGCTTTAATTTTTGTTTTCATTCTTCTAGGGAAACAGTGCACTTAAACACATATTCAAAGAATAAAAATTAGGAGCACCACCATCAACGTGCGCTGGCACTTATACTACAGTCACATTTTTTGTGTGAATGTTATGTGGTAAACAACCTCGTCATGTGGCGCTGATTTCGCAATAAAGCACGCATATTGAAGCATTTTCTCGAAATCTGGAGCCTGCAGTTGATTATGGATCAAGGAGTGTATTTTAATTGCATCGCTTTTACTTCTGATTTCCCTTCGCTATGCGTTGAGATTAGGGTACGAATGTAACTGCTCGCCTGTCAGTAAAAGTATACGCCGCAGGTTTTACATAACGGCATACACTTTGGATTAATTACTTTTAATGAACTTATCGGTATTCTGATTTCATCGACAAACAGCCGATCTCATATGGAGAGATCGGTTTTGCCCATCCCACGAATCATGAGCTTACAGAAACGGCTCCATTTTTACGCAAGGCCACAAAAAATTGTCCAGAAACTAAAATAGGTTTCTTTTGTGACCTTTATAATTTTATAGCCTTTACGTGAACTTTTTGATCTCGTTCTGTTTATTGGTTTACGTCTTGATGGTCTGGAGGACCAAATTTGTTACTAAATTCTTGAAGACAAACAATAACTACTGATAGCACTATTCTGGGAGGTGTTATTTCGTGTCAATTGTGGTGATAAAATCTATTTTTAATAGGATTTGAAATCCTTATTTCTTTTGGCCATAATTCCATTGTAATTCATGATACCATAAAAAATACTGATGTCGCACACTCCCACGATAACAAAAGGAAAAATAATATTGATTGGTTTCGAAAACAGGACGCAAAATTTCGAAGTTGTGCTCTTAGCCACCGCGATACGAATACAGTCGATTAGATGCCGCGCGAATAGCCTGGTGAAGTCGTGTCGAAAATCTGAGTCATTTTCTCAGAAGCTATGCGTATTGGCCCCTAAGCCAAAATAGGTGTTCCTTTATTTTCTTCTTTTTATCGCCCTGCCAAGTTTCGACTGTATCACAGAGCGACCTATGGTGGATTGCCATGATACCATACATATCTGGTAAAAATTTGGCCTCCTTCACACATGTATTTTCGAATTAGATGCTACCTGAGTTTTAGAAAGCATTTTACAAAATTGTGCACCAATTTTTGTTATTTTTTTATAAATATCAATACGTCCTAAATCGTTCAGAATATTTAAAATCGTTTAGAAAGTGTTCTGCATTAATTTTGATACACTACAAGAAATATTGCATGAAAGAAATAAGTCCTGATTTTCCCGCAATATGCTACCGAAAAAGTACCCAGTTCTCTTAAACGAGAAATACGAATCACTTTGCAGCACTATCGGAAGCAGAGGTCACCTTAACTGTTGGAAAAAGTCCGAGAACCAACCGGGGATCGAACAACTGAACTGCGGCCTAGAGAAGTGGTGCAGTGGTTAGCACACTGGCCTCGGATTTGGGAGGGTGACAGTTCAAATCCGCGTCCGGCCATGCAGGTTTAGGTTCCCCACGATTCCCCTAAATCACTCATCGCAAACGCCGAAATCGTTCCTTTGAAAAGAACGCGAGCGATTTCCTTCTCCATCCTTTCCTAATCCGACCTTGTGTTTCGTCTCTCATGACCTCGCTGTCGACGGGACTTTAAACTGTTATCTTCCTTCTTTCTGGAGCTGCTACTTTGTCGTCTGACACAGCGATCAAGATGGACAGGGGAACTGATGAATGTAAACTGCCGTACAGAAGGTAAAATGTCAAAAAAATATTGTGAAGAAAACTGTTCTTTGTGGGTAATATTACACTTCTTAACAGCGGGGATAGTAAATTTCATTACATAAATAAATATCTGTTATGATTTATAGGACTTGTGACCTTGTGCTTATAATTGCAGTCATAATGATCGTACCAGTTCACGGAAGACGTGAAGATGTGTTGTGAATAGACAAGATTGGAAGGATGGCTTTTAGTTCTAGAATTAGGATAATAAATTGTTAGCGTATTTTTAGACGTACTAGATGTGAATGCTTAGCTGGTGTGTTGTTATGCACCCATGGCACGCGCTCACACACTTACGTGGAGTCATTTCCCTCCGGGAATATTTACTTCTTAATTTTTCCGTGTGTTTTGCCATAAATTTGACGGCACCACCTAAGAAGGAGTCTACAGGAGAGTATAACTGGCCACTTCATAGAGACAAATACTACCATTCACTTTCACCTATCATTGGAAAACCTTTAATTTGACGTATTTTCGCTGTCATTTTCAATTGTTCCCTTCTGTGCCAACAAAGTTATGGGATGTCGTGAAAGTTTTAGCTTCGAAGAGAGTCAACGAAGTACTTTAGCAATGTCGAAAAGTTGATTCTATTCAGACCATGTTTCAAATACACAATAGCTAAACTACTTAAGGCGCCTTTTATATCAGATGCAAAACCACTTGTCGTATATTACTTACGTTTGATTCTGGAACTTACGGCAGACTTCCGAAACACTGATAAGGATTTTTAGATCAGTATATAGATGTGGGTCCTTACGTAAAAGTAGAACACAATTCTTCCATGCTGTCATCTATAAGTGAAACCATAGGGCAGCCAACATTTTTACACCAGGACAATAAGAAAGTAAATGAAGTAGTCTCGTGCTTACAGACTAGATCTTTTAACTAAATTCGTTTGGCATGAATGACTGGGAGACTCCGTAAGGCAGCTTCAGCCACCTCCGCACCTGCAGGCACCTTTGTTTTCCATCTTTAAGTGTATTTGTTAAGTGTAGAAAACTGTAATAGTATGGGTGTAGTGTAGTATCGTGTTCGTGTTGGACATGATGAGAGAAGGGAAATGATGAAACCCGGTGCTTTATATAGCCTACTCTCTCGAATAGCACCCTCGCGATCGCGTTCTCGCTTCCCGAGCACGGGGTCCCAGGTTCGATTCCCTATAGGGTCAGGGATTTTCACCTGCTTCGAGATGACTGGGTGTTTGTGTTGTCCTCATCATTTCATCATCATTCATGAAAGTGGCGAGTTTGGACTAAACAAAAGTTGGGAATTTGTACGGGCGCTGATAACCGCTCAGTTGAGCGCCCCACAAACCACACATCATCATCATCGAATAGCACCAAGAGGGCCGTCGAACTTAACGTCCCCAGTCGACGGACAGATCACTATCAACAGTGTTGCATGCCCTCACTTCATGAGACACAGCGGACAGGTTTGGAAATGAATCCGAAACACTGGCGCCAAGACTGGTGATCAGGGACGTTACGTTACCACGCTTTTTGTCCCCTCTGCCGTGAAGGCAAAGGGAAAATTGTCAGGACTACGCGGCGTGCCCGGACGGTCACCCAGCCAATGACTGGCCCCGCCCAACGCACCTTAACTCGGGTGATCAGACGTGAACCTGTGTTTCCACCTCGTCACGGCCGTTGAAACTGTAGACACCAAAAGAGATGAGACGAAGCCTCTTACAGCCGCGTCTCACGTACGATGCAGGCCCTGTGCCCGACGGTGTGATAGAACCAATGACAGTGAGGTAATATCCTGTCGCCAATCACATCGTTGCGCCATTTAGTACTCCAGGCTACAGTGTCAATAGAGTAGATATGCACTGACGCAAAGTGAAACCTTACCAAGTAACGGTAGTGCCACAGACTAAACAATCCAGCTGGTGCTGCTCGACGTCAGTTCTGGAACTAGCTGTTCAAGTCTGTGCATGATGGAGCTGTTTATACTAAAAATGCTCTCTTTTTAAATGAATCATGGAAGCATACTTATGACTAGAATATAAAATTCTTGGAAGTTGGTTATATATGCAACGGGAAGAGCACTGGTCGGCCACTCACACCTGATGAAAATGTCGAGCGTATCCAAGAGGCGTTCACACGGAGAAAGACAGGACATTCAACTTCCTCAGACAACGGTATGGCCCGTTCTGATACTACGCCAGCATATAAAGCATTACAAGTTGCAGTTCCTGCAGCAATTGCGTCCCGGCGACCATAACAGAAGGTACGAATATTGCATTTCAGTTCTGCAGTATATGGCAGAGGACACTTTCTCAAAACGACTCATCTTTTGGGACGAATCGACGTTTTATCTGTCGGGTGGATTAAACTGACATAATGGAAGAATTAGGGGTGGACTTCGAACACGAAAGAGATTCACAGAAACTGAATGTGTTTCGTGCTTTTCTGTTCACAGAGTTTATGAACGTTTCTTTTTTTTTGCTGAAGAAAGTGTGACAGGAATGTGTTCTTTCCTTCACGAAGATTCCAATGACTCATTTTCTATGCATGACAGTGCCCCGCTTCATTTTCATCTTCAGCTGCGGCGTTTTCCTAACAACACCGTCCCACAACGTTCGATTGTAAGAAGTGGACATCAAGATCTTGTTCATTGTTTTTGGCCTCCCAGGTCACCAGACCTCACACCTTGCGATTTTTTTTTGTGGGGGGGGGGTGTATAAAAAAGATAGTCTTTGTCCCATCTATGGCATCTACTCGTCAAGAGCTGAGAAACTTAATTGTTGAAGTTGTCTATTCAATAAATAGTGACCTGTTGATTCATTGTGGAATGAAATGGACTACCGTTTTGATTTTTCTCGAACAACGAATGGTGTTCGTCTTGAGTATACGGTATAGTGTCTGTGCAAACATAGAACTTGAACCTACCAATGTGTAGCCGGCCGCGGTGGCCGTACGGTTCTAGGCGCTCCTCCGGAGCCGCGCTGCTGCTACGGTCGCAGGTTCGAATCCTGCCTCGGGCATGGATGTGTGTGATGTCTTAGGTTAGTTAGGTTTAAGTAGTTCTAAGTTCTAGGGGACTGATGACCACAGCAGTTGAGTCCCATAGTGCTCAGAGCCATTTGAACCTACCAATGTGTTTCTATCTTTCATAGTTTGTCTGTAATAAACAACTGAAATCTTTTCTTTCTTTTTGAATTACCTGTTATCCTTTCAGCGAAGCATTCGTGAATGGAATGAGAAGGGGGGAAAATATTGATACGAGCTACAGTAGCGTTACAGGATCAATCAGAAACATATGTGGAATAACGCACCATAAGCGAAACTCTTCTGCATAAAAAGGTAGAAGCACCCTATGATATCTCATTGAAGGTCTACTTTCCTCATGGACATTAGTGATACTAACTAAAACAATTTTAATGGGAATCAATATAATATTTTTTATTTGTCAATTTCTATTGATATAAGTCACTACAAACGTAACAGCATCAGATGGTCGCCAGGTGAGCTGCCAACACGTATAGAGTCTACGCATCAACCCAACACAAGCAACAAAGCTACGAAAACAAAGCATGACTGCTGCTGAGACTGATCCGCCTCTCTCTCTCTCTCTCTCTCTCTCTCTCTCTCTCTTTGCCTCTGGTGGCTTTCTGCTTAAGCGGTGTGGCCGAAAATGGTCAGCGGACTCGCTTGAAACACAAACTGCAATAATGTAATATGTTTGTATGAAACTTAATTTTTCTACTGAGAAATTAGCGAGGAGATTTTGATAATCTATAAATACAAATGATATAAATTATATTTCTAATAATTTATTTATGGTGGAACCGAATTATCACAAGATAGTGAAAAAGTATTTATTTGAAAGGCTTCAAAAATTCGGAGCCCAAAAAAGTTAAAGCAGTGGGAATTCTGTAAAATATAGCGCAAACAAAATACAACCCCGTAAAATCAGAAAGCAATTTACGTTTGTAACTCTTTTGAGTGTAGCCTTAATAATCAACTATGTCCTGTTTTTTGTGGTTGCAGTAGAAGATTGTTTCCCAATTGTTAAAAATCCATTCGGCACTGCTTCATTCATTTATTTATTTATTTTTGGGAACACCAGCTCTCATTTCAGGAAGCTATCCTAGCACATATTTCGTTAGTTTTATGTTACATGAATGTTTTCTAATAATATTTCGTCCATAGTATACGAAGGATGTCAGAGACTGCACTGAAATATAGACTGAACTGGAGCGCCGAAATAATTCTCGGGTGTACTACTGAATCTCTTTGTCCAGCAGGAACCAGATTTCCGCAAAGGACTGTGTTACCACTATCAGGCGCGCTGATGAATTGGAATCAATAACTAGTTACGTGTTATGAATGAACTTTATTTCACCTAACCATTACCGGCTTCGAGCATTCGGAACTCCACTTCTGATTATTTATGTCTAATATAGTGGATTCGTACAGATGGTGTATACTTTGTTTAATGTCCATGTAAAAATTTCTATTTTAACACGGAAATTCGTAAGTTAATAACGTGATATAGCTGTGATGCCCATTACTGTGAATAGAAATCGAAAACATTTAAGCGTTCATGACAAGCATCTCGTTTCCAAAACGGATGACATATTTTAACGCTAACTACATCACACTGAAACAGAACCACTCTTTCGCTAGGTTTAGAAATTAATTCTTTGTAAGGGGTAGATTTTTGCGGTGTTGTAGTCTGATGCAGCTCTCCACACCATTCTATGTTGTGAAAGTCTCTTCATCTCCGAGTAACTACTCTAGCCTACATCCAGTTGAACCTATTTACTGTTCTGACCTCTTGGTCTCCTTTTACAATTTTCAACCCTCCCTCCCACTATACATTTCCCTCCAAAACTAAATTGGTGATTTCTTTCTGTCTCTTGTCAACCAACCCCTTCTTTTATTCAAGTTCTACCATAAACTTCTTTTCTCCCCAATGCGATTCAGTGTGTCCTTATTAGTTGTACGATCTACCCATATAATCTTCAGAACTCTTCCAGAGTATCAGTTTTCAAAAGCATGACTTCTCTTTTAGTCAGAACAGCTTATCGTCTACGGTTCATTTCCTTACAAGGATACACTCCAGACAAATATCTTAAAAAAAAAGACTTCCTAACACTTAACTTTTTATTGGATGTTAAAAAACTCCTCTTTTTCTTGCTATAGCCAGCTGGCACCTTATAGCCTCTCTGCTTCACCCATCGTCAGTTATTTCGCTAACCAAATAGCAACACTCATCTACTACTTTTATTTATTCAAAGCGTAGATCTTTTCTGAAATTTCGTTCACTAATTTTCTCCTCGGAATGAGAAAATATTTCATTGTCGTTATCCTGCATAGGGAGAAATGAACGTCACAATAAAATAAGAGAAATCAGAGCTCGTACCGAAAGATCTAAGTGTTCATTTTTCCCACGCGATGTTACACTGAAGAGCCAAAGAAATTGGTACATCTGCCTTATATAGTGTAGGGCCCCCGCGAGCACGCAGAAGTGCCGCAAAACAACATGGCATGGGCTCGACTAAAGTCTGAAATAGTTATGGAGGGAACTGACACCATGAATCCTGCAGGGCTGTCCATAAATCTGTAAGGGTACGAGGGGATGGAGATCTCTTCTGAACAGCACGTTGCAAGGCATTCCAGATACGCTCAATAACGTTCATGCCTGGGGAGTTTGGTGGCCAGCGGAAGTGTTTAAACTCAGACGAATGTTCCTGGAGCCACTGTGTAGCAATTCTGGAAGTGTTAGGTGTCGCATTCTCCTGCTGGAATTGTTCAAGTTCGTCGGTGTGCACAATGGACACGAATGGATGCAGGTGATCAGACTTTGGTGCTTACGTACGTATCACCTGTCACAGTCGTATCTACACGTATCACGGGTCCCATATGACTCAAAATACACACGCCCCACACCATTACAGAGCCTCCACCAGCTTGAACAGTCTCCTGTTGACATGCAGGGTTCATGAATTAATGAGGTTGCCTCCATACCCGTACACGTCAATCCGCTCGATGCACTCTGAAACGAGCCTCGTCCGACCAGGCAACATCTTTCCAGTCATCAACAGTCCAATGTCTGTGTTGTCGGGCCCAGGCGAGGCGTAAAGCTTTGTGTTGTGCAGCCATCAACGGTACAGGAGTAGGCATTCCGCTCCGAAAGCCCATATCGATTATGTTTCGTTGAATGGTTCGCACGCTGACATTTTTTGATCGCCCAGCATTGAAATCTGCAACAATTTGCGGAAGGGTTGCACTTCTGTCACTCTGAACCATTCTCTTCAGTCGTAGTTGGTCCGTTCCTGCAGGATCTTTTTGCGGCAGTGATGTCTAAGATTTGATGTTTTACCGGATTCCTGACATTCACTGTACACCCGTGAAGTTGTCGTACGGGAAGATTCATCGTTAACTCGGAGATGCTGTGTCCCACCGTTCGTGCGACGACTGTAACAGCACTTTCAGACTCACTTAAATCTTGATAACCTGTCATTGTAGCAGCACTAACCGCTCTATAACTGCGCCAGACACTTGTTGTCTTATATAGGCGTTGCCGAAGTAGGGCCGTATTTTGCTTGTTTACATATCTCTGTATTTGAATACACACGCCTATATTAGTTTCATTGGCGCTTCAAAAAAAAATGGCTCTGAGCACTATGGGACTTAACTGCTACGGTCATCAGTCCCCTAGACCTTAGAACTACTTAAACCTAACTAACCTAAGGACAGTACACAACACCCAGCCATCACGAGGCAGAGAAAATCCCTGACCCTGCCGGGAATCGAACCCGGGAACCCGGGCGTGGGAAACGAGAACGCTACCGCACGACCACGAGATGCGGGCATTGGCGCTTCAGTGTAGAACACTAGAGAAATAGCTGATGAAACCTTCTCGGACTTCCATTCGGGTAGCTGCATCGAAATGTCGCGGATTTTCGACGCAGCTACCCGGATGGGAGCACCGGGAAAGGCTACATTTACATACGGTAGAGAAATTGACTGCAGGTGGTTCGAAGAACCCTCTGCCAGGGTCTTAAGTGTAAATTTCAGGGAGATTAGTTAATTTGTTAACGGAACAAAGTAAAATGGTACAAATTGTAGAGCGTGACCAAGTATTAGCTATAGTAAACAGGTGGAAATGAATGTAGGTTCAAGTGGTTCAAATGGTTCTAAGCACTATGGTACTTAACACCTGAGGTCATCAGTCCCCTAGACTTAGAACTACTTAAACCTAACTAACTTAATGACATCACACACATCCACGCACGAGGCAGGATTCGAACCTGCGACCGTAGCAGCCGCGTGGTTCTGGAATGAAGCGCCTAGAATCGCTCGATCACAGTGGCCGGCATGAATGTAGGCTATGGTAGTTATACGATGAAGAGGTTTGCACCAGACAGACTAGCGTGGAGAGCTGCATCAGACCAATCTTCAGACTGACAAGGGCAGTATTCGGGCTCGAACACTCATTTACTCCACAATCCCGTGAGCGATCTTTTTTTTTTTTTTTGTCCCTTATTGCGCTGGTAACATTCGTTTATCTGCATACCTCTGCAGTCGTCCATTAGATGCAGCTGAGAATGTGATGTAGAATTCGACCACTGCCTGCCGCTACGCCAATAGAGAGCAGTAGCGACAGTGGATTGTGTATGTGAAGTTGCATTTTGCGGAGTTATTTGTGTTGTTAAGCGTCAAATGGGTCGGCGATTGGAAATCAACCCTGCTATTGTATTGCGATTGATTGAGATGAAGTTACGACGAAGTCTTCTTCGTGAAGTTGGTACTGGTGAAGAAGTTGAATCAGTCGCACGTTTTCTGGTGTCTGTTACAGTTCACAAATATTAGCACCGGTTGGAAACGGATAGTGTGGTTACACCAACAAATAATTATGATGCTAGTGATGACAATGGAAAGCAGCTGACTGAAAGCGGGAGTGATAGAAAAAGTCCGCAGTGAAACTGAATTCCAACATTCCCCTGATGAGACGTTTAAATTCGAAAGCGTCGTCATGATGTTTAATGACAGCACACTGGAGAACATGTACGATGATGATCACGCCAGAGGTTTCAACACATTTCATAATCTCCTGAAAAGATACCCTAAACTGAAGGCTAAAATCAATATTAAAAGCGTAGTGGAGTATCTGGCAAAGAAAAGAGAAAGCAGTGTGGTTTTCAAAGGAAATTTCAAGCTAAAGTTCAATATCATCAACCAACGTGTAGTGACGTAGTTTGATAAAGTGCGTAAAAGAAAGACAGGAAGATTAGTGCTAAACATCCGCGCGATATTGAGGTCATTAGAGACGGGGCACAAACTCAGAATATTTCAAGCATGGGGAACGAAATCGGCCGTGCCCATTCAAAGGAGACATCCCGGAATTTGTCTGGAGCGATTGAGGGAAATCGCGGGAAACCTAAATCTGGATGGCTGGACGTGGATTTGAACCGTCGTCCTCCCAGATGGGAGTCCAGAGTGGTAACTACAGTACCACCTCGCTCAGTTTCGTTTTTGGCATTTACAACGTTGGGCATTGGACATGGCCGGAAACCTCGGGTGTATAAACTTGATAGCGTCACTGGGATTTATTACGAACTATAAAGGGAGCTTAGGATAACATCACGCCGCATAGCTTTGCTCCAAGCGCGATAAGATAAGGACGATAAAGAAGAGACGATTCAAAGAGCTCAAACTTTTGTTGCTAAAGTCAATGTGCATGTCACGACAGAAAATATCCAGACTGGATTTTGTATGGAACTGTCATCAGAGTCAATTCAGCTGTGAGCTTTCTTCCAAAGAACGCTATCCATCTTTCCAAGAACCAAATACAAAGTCTGGACCCCGTGTGTCAACGGAAATAGAAAAACGGTGTCTTCCAAATGTCTTTGAAGATGAAAGTGTGAGTAGGAAGATGACGAAAGAACATCTGGAGACTTCTTGAGTCATATTTGAATCCACATTTGCCGACAAAGTGACTAGTGCTTTGTGACTTCTGGTCTGGACATAAGGATGAAAAAGTACTACTGGAAGCCTCTTAAGGAAAAGGTATTATAAAAATCATTCCACCTAAAACTACAAAATACACATAACCTCGGGTCGCGTATTTCTTCGGGCAGTATAAAATAGAAGGTGCGTTCAATAAGAATACAACACATCTTTTTGCTCGACCAATTCCAGTAGAAAAAAAAAAGTGGAATTGCTTGTGGTATATCGTGGAATGTTCCCGCTTCATTCTGATAGGTGGCAGCGCTGTACGTAGCCTTCAAAATAGCGTCCGTAGCGGAGGTCCGTTCCAAGCAGAGAGCTGCCATAGGGATCCTTTTGGCGGAAACCAGAACCTGGCAGATATTCATAGGTGCTTGCAGACTGTCTATGGAGACACAGCAGTGAACAAAAGCACGATGAATCATCGTGCGTGACGTTTGTCGTCATCGCAACAAGGTCGCGTAAACCTGCCCGATCTCCCGCATGCCTCAGGAAATTGAAGAAACGAAACGACTACAGCGTGTTCGCAACGACAAAACCGCAAACGAACTTCTCCTTCTCCATGACAATGGAAGGTCTCACACAAATCTGTGCACTCGAGGGGAGATCACAAAACTTCATTGGACTGTTCTTCCTCATCCACCCTACATCTACATCTACATCTACATTTATACTCCGCAAGCCACCCAACGGTGTGTGACGGAGGGTACTTTGTGTACCACTGTCATTACCTCCCTTTCCTGTTCCAGTCGCGTATGGTTCGCGGGAAGAACGACTGCCGGAAAGCCTCCGTGCGCGCTCGAATCTCTCTAATTTTACATTCGTGATCTTCCCGGGAGGTATAAGTAGCGGGAAGCAATATATTCGATACCTCATGCAGAAACGCACCCTTTCGAAACCTGGCGAGCAAGCTACACCGCGATGCAGAGCGCCTCTCTTGCAGAGTCTGCCACTTGAGTTTGCTAAACATCTCCGTAACGTTATTACGCTTACCAAATAACTCTGTGACCAAACGCGCCGCTCTTCTTTGGATTTTCTCTATCTCATCTGTCAACCCGACCTGGTACGGATCCCACACTGATGAGCAATACTCAAGTATAGCTCGAACGAGTGTTTTGTAAGCCCCTCCGTTGTTGATGGACTACATTTTCTAAGGACTCTCCCAATGAATCTCAACCTGGCACCCACCTTACCAACAAGTAATTTTATATGATCATTCCACTTCAAATCGTTCCGTACGCATACTCCCAAATATTTTACAGAAGTAACTGCTACCAGTGTTTGTTCTGCAATCATATAATCATACAATAAAGGATCCTTCTTTCTATGTGTTCGCAATACATTACATTTGTCTATGTTAAGGGTCAGTTGCCACTCCCTGCACCAAGTGCCTATCCGCTGCAGATATTCCTGCATTTCGCTGCAATTTTCTAATGTTGCAACTTCTCTGTATACTACAGCATCATCCGCGAAAAGCCGCATGGAACTTCCGACACTATCTACTAGGTCATTTATATATATTGTGAAAATCAATGATCCCATAACACTCCCCTGTGGCACGCCCGAGGTTACTTTAACGTCTGTAGACGTCTCTCCATTGAGAACAACATGCTGTGTTCTGTTTGCCAAAAACTGTTCAATCCAGCCACACAGCTGGTCTGATATTCCGTAGGCTCTTACTTTGTTTTTCAGGCGACAGTTCGGAACTGTATCGAACGACTTCCGAAAGTCAAGGAAAATGGCATCTACCTGGGAGCCTGTATCTAATATTTTCTGGATCTCATGAACAAATAAAGCGAGTTGGGTCTCACATGATCGCTGTTTCCGGAATCCATGTTGATTCCTACAGAGTAGATTCTGGGTTTCCAGAAATGACATGATACGCGAGCAAAAAACATGTTCTAAAATTCTACAACAAATCGATGTCAGAGATATAGGCCTATAGTTTTGCGCATCTGCCCGACGACCCTTCTTGAAAACTTGAACTACCTGTGCTCTTTTCCAGTCATTTGGAACCTTCCGTTCCTCTAGAGACTTGCGGTACACGGCTGTTAGAAGGGGGGCAAGTTCTTTCGCGTACTCTGTGTAGAATCGAATTGGTATCCCGTCAGGTCCAGTGGACTTTCCTCTGTTGAGTGATTTAAGTTGCCTTTCTATTCCTTGGACACTTTTTTCGATGTCAGCCATTTTTTCGTTCGTGCGAGGATTTAGAGAAGGAACTGCAGTGCGGTCTTCCTCAGCTTTGGAAAAAGGAGTTTAATATTTTAGCTTTACGCGTGTCATCCTCTGTTTCAATGCTATTATCGTCCCAGAGTGTCTGGATATGGTGTTTCGATCCACTTACTGATTTAACGTAAGACCAGAACTTCCTAGGATTTTCTGTCAAGTCAGTACATAGAATTTTACTTTCGAATTCACTGAACGCTTCACGCATAGCCCTCCTTACGCTAACTTTGACATCGTTTGGCTTCTGTTTGTCTGAGAGGTTTTGGCTGCGTTTAAATTTGCAGGGAAGCCATGTCACGCACATTTCACACCATAAAGGATGCACTCCACAGGAATCAGTACGTGGATATTAGGCAGATTTTTGATGCATCAAAACGTTGGCTGCGACATCTACCAGTGGAGTGGTGCCATGCGAGCATAAAGGCCCTCCCATCCCAATAAGGTGGTGTAAGGCCGACGCATGAAACGGAAATTTTGCTGAAAAGTAGGGTATTGTAGCCAGAAGAGTGGGGGTGGTATGGTGTACTGGAATCCTTTCACAGAAAAAATGTGCTGCATTTCTTATTAAATAGCTCTCGTTTATGCCAAGAGCATAACAGAAGTTGCTAAGCTACTTTCCAGGAACACGCAGCCAAAATTGCGTGAAAGATTCTTTGTAATGTAAAAGATTCTGTCATTTAAAATCAATTATCTACGAAATTATACAGACCAGTGCTTCGTTAAGCGAGGCTGAAAGTCCTCTCTTGCGCTTATAGTTAAGATACCTGCATTGCATTTAGTTTCTACAATGACACCTGCAGTGAAATCTAGAGCACGTTTATAGAGTCTTGCAGAAAAACAGCACTCATCAGCACATGGTCCTGTAACCAACATTTCAGACAGATATGTTCTTTCGGACGCAAATACCTTCCTTGCGAGAACCTAAAGAACAAAGAAAATCACCTCTACCTTTAAATCCTGGTGCACGTCTAAGGACAGCACACAACACCCAGCCATCACGAGGCAGAGAAAATCCCTGACCCCGCCGGGAATCGTTTACCAAAACTCTCTCATCCATACTTAATAGAGGAGCAATACGACCTTTTTGTGCCTGGAAATCAACAAACCTGTTGAATTACAATCAATGTTTACTGGTTACTCTGTCGTGACAAACATTAATGACACATTTTTTGATTTTTCTTAATGTGGTGATGATGATGATGTTTGGTTTGTGGGGCACCCAACTGCGCTGTTATCAGCACCCGTACAAATCCCCAACCTTTGCTTAGCCCAATCTCGTCACTTTCATGAATGACAAGGAAATGATGAGGACAACACAAACATCCAGTCATCTCGATCTTTCCTATTGTGTCAATTATGCTCCAACTTGATTATAATGCAGCTATGCAGCTCGTGCTAAAGTCTGTTACATGTACTGGGAACGTACAGCTTATGAAGTAAGTGTTTTTCGATTGCTTTTCACTGTAATGCCTATCCCAGATATGTCACTATCTTCAGTTACAAATTTTTCTGTCGACAGGAACATTGAGCGTAAACATCAAACAAAGTGTTCAAGAAGCGCATGAATTCATGTTTCGAATGTAAACCATAAAAAGAGAAGTAGTAGATGATGGAAACCGGTGATGCTTTAGTGAAAAAAGGCTCTGAGCACTATGGGACTTAACATCTTAGGTCATCAGTCCCCTAGAACTTAGAACTACTTAAACCTAACTAACCTAAGGACATCACACAACACCCAGCCATCAGGAGGCAGAGAAAACCCCTGACCCCGCCGGGAATCGAACCCGGGAACCCGGGCGTGGGAAGCGAGAACGCTACCGCACGACCACGTGATGCGGGCAATGCTTTAGTGAAATAGAGTTCATGCAGCACAGGTGACTGGATGCTATCATTCTAGTATGGTCTGAGACAGAGTTTGATAATTAAATTATATAAATTCAGAAATAACTATAAGTCGAATTTTACTATAAATGCAGGCAGAGTCTGTACGGCTTGCAGAAGATCCAGTAATACATTAAAATAATACCAGTCAGTAAGCTTTCCGTATACTCTAATTACGAGAGCTTGCTGAAAAGTAACGCCTCCAAATTTTTATATGAAAACTCTTAAAGCATTTTAAATAAAAGAAACGTTATTGAAATTCTACATCTTTATTCTTCGTACCTACATGTTCATTTCTCAACGTAGTCATCCTGGCGACGAACACATTTCTCCCAGCGAGAGACCAGTTCGTTGATATCGCCACTGTAGAATGCTTGACTTTGTTGACAGAGCCACAACCTCATCTCTATTTGCGCCGCTTCATCATTATCGAAGTGAAGTCCTAGAGGGGATACTTTAAATTTTTGGAAAAAAGATGAATTTTGCTTTGGCCAAGTTGAGACTGCATGGAGGATACCCATATGAGACACCTCAGTTCTTTCGGACATGTCCGAAAGGACAGACGCCATTTCTGTGTTGAATCCCAAGGTCGGACATGGAATGTTCTGAAAGGAGAAACTCCGATTCCTGCCGCATTCGGGCAATGGAAAAATTTGTACCAAGGTCGGGAAAATGGTTCAAATGGCTCTGAGCACTATGGGACTTAACATCTATGGTCATCAGTCCCCTAGAACTTAGAACTACTTAAACCTAACTAACCTAAGGACAGCACACAACACCCAGCCATCACGAGGCAGAGAAAATCCCTGACCCCGCCGGGAATCGAACCCGGGAACCCGGGCGTGGGAAGTGAGAACGCTACCGCACGGCCACGAGATGCGGACCCAAGGTCGGGAATCCAACCGGTTCTCTTTCTAACGAGGCAGATGCGTTGATCATGTAGTACAACTTTACGCAGTGGTTACACACAAGTGCATGGACTACCAAAGCATGCCTCTCTCCTTCACTCCAGATTCCTATTGTCGCACACTACCGAAATAGCACATATAGCCGGCCGAGCGGTTCTAGGCGCTACAGTCTGGAACCGCGCGACCGCTACGGTCGCAGGTTCGAATCCTGCCTCGGGCATGGATGTGTGTGATGTCCTTAGGTTAGTTACGTTTATGTAGTTCTAAGTTCTAGGGGACTGATGACCTCACAAGTTAAGTCCCATAGTGCTCAGAGCCATTTTTTAGCGCCCCTAGTAATTTTTTCTCTTTTTGCTCGTCGCATCACGCGATGTCCCGCACGAGGTCGAGCCAAGAGTGCTCTGTACTGAATGATCATATTAGCCTTCACGGCGCATATATACTTATATGAGGGCTCGCAGACGTTACTTTCGTAGTGTGCGGCAAAGCGGAATTTTGACAAGGGGTGAAACGAGCTTGGATAATCCATGCAGTCCGGCTATCAAATATGTGAAGGTGGCATACATGGTTAACGCGTCTGTATAGTAAGCAGGAGACACTACTTCGATTCCTAGGCTCGGTACAAATTTTCATTGCCCGAATGCGGCAGAGATCGGAGTTTCTCCTCTCTGAACAAATTGTATGGGGGATGATGGAATACAGTGGAACTGTGGCGTCGGATTGCTGCAGATGTCCCGGCGGTCGTTTATTGTCTGGCATTTTCATGCTGAAGCACAGGGTGCTTCAAGTGTGGACGAACTCTTCGAATTCGAAACTCGATTACAGCACTCACTTTCTCACGCACCTACATAGTTACGTTACACACTGTCATGTTACACGCTAAAATTCAGAGCCCTCTAGCGACAGAGTGCTGCAAATATGCAGAGATAAAGAGCAAAGTTGTAGAATGTGAATAACGTTTGTTTTATTTAAAAAGCTTTAAGAGCTTTCACATAAAAACTCTAAGGTGTTACTTTTCAGCACACCCTCGTACATTTCAGGGCATAATCCTACGGTGGCTGGTGAATGCTGACTACGAATGGGTATTTGGCATTGGTGTGTCGGGTCTAATAAGTTCGGCGTCCGGAGTGACGACGGGTGTGAGCAACCGCATCTAGTTTTCCGCGCGGTAAATGTATTTGGAGGCGGACGAAGTTGCTCTCAGAGGTGGCCCTGTTACGTCCAAAGTGGGCGGGATTACTCCGCCATAAGCTAACCTTACTACCACTGGCGATCCTCGAGCACAAAGGGCGGATTCTGCGCTCCATTACATTTCATAAAATACGTCTTTCTCGGTGCGTTACAGATATAACAATTTCTTTTATTTGAGGAGCGGGGGCGGGCATTGTGCGCCGCGGCGGCTGAGTGGTGGGCGGTGCGGCGGCATTGTGCGCCCCCCGCACGACAAGACAATCTCTGCCGCCAGCATCGATTTCCGCGCTCCTTCGCGGAGCCCTCGCCGCTGTCCTCCCCGCGACGCCAGCATCGCTACAAATGTGCCTCGGCGCCGACCGTCCCACAAATCACTAAAGGTTCCTCCATTGAGTGTTATCGTGCAGATCCCAATCTATGAGTACGTTCGTACTATACAAGCCACTGACTGCTGCACTGGACAACCGTAGCAAGTGTGATCGTAAAGTTTTAATTACCGCCTCGAAAAAGTGAGCTGTGGCAATGAAACTTGGCAGTTGTGTTCGTTTTCTATACAGGGTGTTACAAAAAGGTACGGCCAAACTTTCAGAAAACATTCCTCACACACAAAGAAAGAAAATATGTTGTGTGGACATATGTCCGGAAACGATTACTTTCCATCTTAGAGCTCATTTTATTACTTCTCTTCAAATCACATTAATCATGGAATGGAAACACACGGCAACAGAACGTACCAGCGTGACTTCAAACACTTTGTTACAGGAAATGTTCAAAAGGTCCTACGTTAGCGAGGATACATGCATCCACCCTCCGTCGCATGGAATCCCTGATGCGCTGATGCAGCCCTGGAGAATGGCGTATTGTATCACAGCCGTCCACAATACGAGCACGAAGAGTCTCTACATTTGGTACCGGGGTTGCGTAGACAAGAGCTTTCAAATGAAAGTCAAGAGGGTTGAGGTCAGGAGAGCGTGGAGGCCATGGAACTGGTCCGCCTCTACCGATCCATCGGTCACCGAACCTGTTGTTGAGAAGCGTACAAACACTTCGACTGAAATGTGCAGGAGTTCCATCGTGCATGAACCACATGTTGTGTCGTGCTTGTAAAGGCACATGTTCTAGGAGCAGAGGTAGAGTATCCCGTATGAAATCATGATAACGTGCTCCATTGAGCGTAGGTGGAAGAACATTGGCATCACCAACAATGCCTGCCCAAACGTTCACAGAAAATCTGTGTTGATGACGTGATTGCACAATTGCGTGCGGATTCTCGTCAGCCCACACATGTTGATAGCGAAAATTTACAATTTGATCACGTTGGAATGAAGCTTCATCCGTAAAGAGAACATTTGCACTGAAATGAGGATTGACACATTGTTGGATGAACCATTCGCAGAAGTGTACCCGTGGAGGCGAATCAGCTGCTGATAGTGCCTGCACACGCTGTACATGGTACGGAAAGAACTGGTTCTCCCGTAGCACTCTCCATACAGTGACGTGGTCAACGTTACCTTGTACAGCAGCAACTTCTCTGACGCTGACATCAGGGTTATCGTCAACTGCACGAAGAATTGTCTCGTCCATTGCAGATGTCCTCGTCGTTCTAGGTCTTCCCCAGTCGCGAGTCATAGGCTGGAATGTTCCGTGCTCCCTAAGACGCCGATCAATTGCTTCGAACATCTTCCTGTCGGGACACCTTCGTTCTGGAAATCTGTCTCGATACAAACGTACCGCGCCATGGCTATTGCCCCGTGCTAATCGATACATCAAATGGGCATCTGCCAACTCCGCATTTGTAAACATTGCACTGACTGCAAAAGCACGTTCGTGATGAACACTAACCTGTTGATGCTGCGTACTGATGTGCTTGATGCTAGTACTGTAGAGCAATGAGTCGCATGTCAACACAAGCACCGAAGTCAACATTACCTTCCTTCAATTGGGCCAACTGGCGGTGAATCGAGGAAGTACAGTACATACTGACGAAACTAAAATGAGCTCTAACATGGAAATTAAGCGTTTCCGGACACATGTGCACATAACATCTTTTCTTTATTTGTGTGTGAGGAATGTTTCCTGAAAGTTTGGCCGTACCTTTTTGTAATACCCTGTATAACTCCCCGCCCGAACAGGTGTCGGAAGGCCCAACGGTACCGACTGACAACCGTGTCATCCTCAGCCGATAAGCGTCACTGGACGCGGATATGCAGGGTCATGTGGTCAGCACATGTCAGTTTTCGTTACGGAGCCGCTACTTCGCAATCAAGTTGCTCCTCAGTTGCCCTCACATGGGCTGAGTGCACCGCGTTTGCCAACAGCACTCGGGAGACCCGGACGGTCACCCATCCAAATGCTAGCCAAGCCCGAAAGTGCTTTCTGTGATCCTACGGGAACCGATCTTACCACCGCGGCAAAGGTGTTGGATACTTATCTACATACACTATCTTATAAAAGTCGCAAGACTAGTCGTTAGATTTCATCTGAGTAACGAAACCATGTGATTGTGGAGAGGAGCCGAGAAGAAACAATCACGGCTGAACCAATATCAAGGAGACCTCATGTATTGCTGGACAGTAGCCGTCGAGTATTGTGGCTGCTTGTTGTAAAAAATCGCATACCAGTGAAAGGAAGCACTCGTGACTCCCAAAAGTGCTACTAGCAGTCCATCTGGCGCAATGAACGTGCACATTGAGTTGAAGACAGCGAGGCACAGTGGTATAGCAGCTCTACATGAGCCGCACATTTCTGTAGCGAACGCTAAACGGCGCTTGAGGTGGTTAAAAGTGCGACGTTACTGGGCAGCGAATGACGGGAAACGAATGATTTGGAGTGATGAATCGCCCAATACCCTGTGGCAATCCGATGGTAGAGTCTGCTTTTGGCGAATATCTGAAGAGCATTACCTGCCATCATGTATTTTGCAACACTGAAGTACGTAGGAGTTGGTGTTACGGTAAGGGGGTGTTTGTCGTGGTTAGCGTAAGATTCACGTATTACGCTTAAGAAATGCCTAAATGCAGAAGCATATGAACGGATTTTATGGCATAGTGTAGTGTGTTCAGTATAGGAACAGTTCGGAGATAATGGCTGTTTGTATCAGCATGACAATGTGTCGTGTCGTAAAGCAGCGCCTGTGTAGCAATGGTATGTGAAGAATAACACTCCTCAAGCGGGTTGGCCTGCTCCCAAACCAACAGAACACATTTGGAATGAGTTAGAACGTCTGCTACGCTCCAGAACCCAGCGTCCAACATCACTATCTAGCATTAATGTAGTTGCGTAATTGGTTAATGTTACACTCCTGGAAATTGAAATAAGAACACCGTGAATTCATTGTCCCAGGAAGGGGAAACTTTATTGACACATTCCTGGGGTCAGATACATCACATGATCACACTGACAGAACCACAGGCACATAGACACAGGCAACAGAGCATGCACAATGTCGGCACTAGTACAGTGTATATCCACCTTTCGCAGCAATGCAGGCTGCTATTCTCCCATGGAGACGATCGTAGAGATGCTGGATGTAGTCCTGTGCAACGGCTTGCCATGCCATTTCCACCTGGCGCCTCAGTTGGACCAGCGTTCGTGCTGGACGTGCAGACCGCGTGAGACGACGCTTCATCCAGTCCCAAACATGCTCAATGGGGGACAGATCCGGAGATCTTGCTGGCCAGGGTAGTTGACTTACACCTTCTAGAGCACGTTGGGTGGCACGGGATACATGCGGACGTGCATTGTCCTGTTGGAACAGCAAGTTCCCTTGCCGGTCTAGGAATGGTAGAACGATGGGTTCGATGACGGTTTGGATGTACCGTGCACTATTCAGTGTCCCCTCGACGATCACCAGTGGTGTACGGCCAGTGTAGGAGATCGCTCCCCACACCATGATGCCGCGTGTTGGCCCTGTGTGCCTCGGTCGTATGCAGTCCTGATTGTGGCGCTCACCTGCACGGCGCCAAACACGCATACGACCATCATTGGCACCAAGGCAGAAGCGACTCTCATCGCTGAAGACGACACGTCTCCATTCGTCCCTCCATTCACGCCTGTCGCGACACCACTGGAGGCGGGCTGCACGATGTTGGGGCGTGAGCGGAAGACGGCCTAACGGTGTGCGGGACCGTAGCCCAGCTTCATGGAGACGGTTGCGAATGGTCCTCGCCGATACCCCAGGAGCAACAGTGTCCCTAATTTGCTGGGAAGTGGCGGTGCGGTCCCCTACGGCACTGCGTAGGATCCTACGGTCTTGGCGTGCATCCGTGCGTCGCTGCGGTCCGGTCCCAGGTCGACGGGCACGTGCACCTTCCGCCGACCACTGGCGACAACATCGATGTACTGTGGAGACCTCACGCCCCACGTGTTGAGCAATTCGGCGGTACGTCCACCCGGCCTCCCGCATGCCCACTATACGCCCTCGCTCAAAGTCCGTCAACTGCACATACGGTTCACGTCCACGCTGTCGCGGCATGCTACCAGTGTTAAAGACTGCGATGGAGCTCCGTATGCCACGGCAAACTGGCTGACACTGACGGCGGCGGTGCACAAATGCTGCGCAGCTAGCGCCATTCGACGGCCAACACCGCGGTTCCTGGTGTGTCCGCTGTGCCGTGCGTGTGATCATTGCTTGTACAGCCCTCTCGCAGTGTCCGGAGCAAGTATGGTGGGTCTGACACACCGGTGTCAATGTGCTCTTTTTTCCATTTCCAGGAGTGTATAAACGTCGAATATTCCAGAATGCTGCTATTCAAACAGACATCGCATATTCCTGAATATATGAACATGACAAATATAAAATACATAAAGAACCTTACAGAAATGATAAATACTAAACAACAAATAATTGCTGATGGTCAGATCTGAACCTGCAGCACGCCATCAAGTGACACTAATCACTACACTACACTCCATGTACCACAGCTCGACACATTTTTCTCTCCCTTGGAGAAAATGTGACCTGCTGTTTCAGCAGTTCGCACTGGAGCCTTTTACAGTACCCTGGATCGAGACCCTGTCAGTGGGCCTCTGTACGGCCGCGCCAGTGGATTCTTGCGTTCTGGCCATGTTGTTGCATATATTCCACTATGGTGAACATCAAAGATAGCCCTCCTGTCGAAGCTTCGCGATGGGTGAGAGGGTCTTCAGTTTCTTGAATCTCGTTTTGTGGAATGCAATAGCTCTCCACAAGGACGACAGAAACGACGTCTCCGCGCTTTTCTCTTGTTGATGGAGGGTCATAGTCCACCACTAGAATGTGTGTGTGTGAATTCATAAGGGACCAAACTGTTGAGGTCATCGGTCCATAGACTGACACACTACTTACGCTAAGGACAACACAAACATCCATGGCCGAGGAAGAACTCGAACCTCCGCTGGAAGGGGCCGCGCGATTCGTGACATGGTGCCTCTTAACCGCGCGGCCATTCATATGTGACATACGACAAGCAGCGAAGAATATGAAACGGCCCAAAGTAGCACTTTAGTAAGGAAGCTGCTTTGCTTCTTCGGTCATGTTAATGATATATTTCGCATAGCCATCCTCAGTATCATCTGGCTGAAAAGGGAACAGCATGTCCATTGCTGTTTCAGCGTCATGACTGTGGAGCAGAAAGAACAGTGTGACGCCTGTATTGTCTTGCTTCGCTGTGTTGTATGCAAACGTCATGACGGGCAGTATTATACCCCAGTCTCTCTGTTCACCATCAGAATATGAAGGGAGCGTATTTACCAACGTCTCATTAAAGTGCTTGTGAGACCATTCGTCTTTCGACATTAGGCTGTCGTCATCTCCCGGCTGATGTAACAAAGTGAAATTATCTCTGATATTAGTCTTGACTGGAATCACGATCACACATCATCACACGGAGTACCCCGTATCTTACACTGGAGAGCCAAAGAAACTGATATGCTTGCCTAATATCGTGTAGGGTCCCCGCGAGCACGCAGAAGTGCCACAACACGACGTCCCATGGACTCGGCTAATGTCTGATGTATTGCTGGAGGGAACTGACACCATGAATCCTGCAGCGCTGTCCATAAATCCGTAAGAGTACGAGGGGGTGGAGATCTCTTCTGAACAGTACGTTGTAGCGCATCCCAGATATGCTCAATAATGTTCATGTCTGGGGAGTTTGGTGGTCAGTGGAGGTGTTTAAACTCAGAAGAGTGTTCCAGGAGTCACTCTAGTAATTCTGGAAGTGTTGCCTGTCGCATTGGCCTGCTGGAATTGCCCAAGTCTATCGGAATGCACATTGGACATGAATGGATGCAGGTGATCAGACAGGATGCTTACGTACGTGTCACCTGTCACAGTCGTATCTAAACGTACCATGGCTCCCATATCACTCCAACTGCACACGCCCTACACCATTACATTACCTCCACCAGCTTGAACAGTCCCCTGTTGACATGCAGGGCCCATGAATTCATGAGGTGGTCTCCATACTCGTACACGTCCATTCGCTCGATACAATTTGAAACGAGACTCGTCCGACCAGGCAACATGTTTCCAGTCATCAACAGTTCAATTTCGGTGTTGACGGGCCCAGACGAGGCGTAAAGCTTTGTTTCGCGCATGTCGATGATGTTTGGTTGAATTGTTCGCACGCTGACACTTGTTGATGGCCCAGCATTGAATTCTGCAGCAATTTGTGGAAGGGTTGTTCTTCTGCCATATTGAACGATTCTCTTGAGTCGTCGTTGATCCCGTTCTTGCAGGATCTTTTTCCATCCGCAGCGATGTCAGAGATTTGATGTTTTACCGGATTCCTGATATTCACTGCACACTCACGACATGGTCGTACGGGGAAAATCACCTTTCATATTTACCTCGGAGTTGCTGTGTGTCATCGCTCGTGCGCCGACTATAACACCACGTTCAAAATCACTTAAATCTTGATAGTCAGTCATTTTAGCAGCAGTGACCGATCTAACAACCACGCCAGACACTTGTTGTCTTATAAACGCGTTGCCTACCGCAGCGCAGAATTTAGCCTGTTTTCATACCTCTGTATTTGAATACGGATGTCTATACAAGTTTCTTTGGCGCTTCAGTGTAAAATGGTGTCTTCTAAAAGGAACTTTGTAATTTCCAGATTTTCGGCAGTCGGTACATATTTGGTGATGGGGTAGTGCGTGAGGTAGTCAGTGCAGACTATTCATCGATTCCCGTTTGTCGACTTGAGGAAATTTACCGAGAAGTCGAGTTCTACTCATTGAAATGGAGCTGCTACGGGCAGCACTCGGACCATATGCTCGGGAGGGAATTGCAGCATGTGGTTCCGTCTCTGCCAATCCATAGTGACTAAAGTATCTGGAGCCCTAGCAAGTGATACCTACGTCTTATTCTATCTAGAGTCTTCACAAATTCCAAGTGACCATATGCCGTTGCGCCATCGAAATATTTCAGGATAACTGCCCACGAATGGTCGGGGATGACGAGCAACCGTTTCCGCCCCTTGGATGGCAGTTCCTCTTATACAAAAGGCTTCTATGGTTTTCAATAGTGCTGGATCTACCCTCTATTCAGCAGCGATGACTGAAATTTCATCCACACTGCTGGTTCCACCAAAGGATTCCCTTTTGCGTTTGCGTCCGCTCTTGTATACCACTGTGACGCCATATTCCTAAAAGTCACCAGCCAACCTGACGGATCCTTGAGGCTACTCAGGCAGCATAGAGAATGATGGACCGTCAAAGTGATGAATGGCTCAGTAAACGTATGTGGCCAGAACTTGTTGGTAACCCTAATAACTGCAAGATACTGCTTCCCGGTTGTGGAGTAGTTGATCTCGGACTTGAAGAACTCTGAAAGCTTGAGCTATCACATTTTCACCACCTTCCTGTTCACCTAGAACTGACCCTATCCCAAAACCGCTAGCATCTATGTGAAGTTTTGTCTTGGCACTCTCATCATACAGACTGCAGAAGATGTTATCGCTTACGGAAGGACCATTAAAGATTTTTCTTGTACCTTATTCCAGGAAAATTGACATTTCCTTACAGTGGTTCTGACACAGGATTTGTCTTGGTACAGGAGTCCTTTATGAATCACCGGTAATATGAACACATTCCAAGAAGCTCTATAGAGTGTTTTCTCTGCCTCAGTTTTCTCATATTTTTCCGTGCCAGGGAGGAAGATCACAATGAGAACTAAGAACTGATTATGTTCGCACTGTCACTGTACTGCTTTACGGTGAGTATGTTTCTTTTATGCACGCTTAGGCAGTGATTTTGGAACTGGTTTACATTTTCCTACTCGGGACCTTTTTGTACCTCTACAGTCATTTGTTAAAGGTGTTATAGCGTTCTGACGAGCGAAAATTTTCCTATCATTTAACTAAATTCAGATGTGACGGATCTTGTTCTCTACAGAGACAAGATTCACTTCATGCGTCATGATTCTGATTTCGTTTCCTGTTCTCTTTGTGCTCAAATGCACAAACCAGATTTCACATCTCATCTTTTGCTAGTAAACGGTGAATATTATCTTCGTTAATTCTGTGAGTGTCTGAGATTATGCGTGTAAGCGTATGTGCATCCATGTTGTGTCCCCGACCCAACACAATCCTCACTGAATGATAATCATCAATACAGTTTGCTCTTACGTAATCACAGTGTTACGATTTTCACTTTGTACATAAATGTGCTGTAATCGTCAATTTAGTTCTTTAAACTTTTCCCCATTGTGCATACCAGCACGCCATCTTTCCTCGCCGGCCGCGGTGGTCTAGCGGTTCTAGGCGTTCAGTCCGGAACTGCGCGACTGCTACGGTCGCAGGTTCGAATCCTGCCTCGGGCATGGATGTGTGTGATGTCCTTAGGTTAGTTAGGTCTAAGTAGTTCTAAGTTCTAGGGGACTGATGACCACAGATGTTGAGTCCCATAGTGCTCAGAGCCATTTGAACCATTTGAACCATCTTCCCTCCCGTGAACACTAACCTCATGCACACTGTAACAGAAACTTAATAGGAAACATCTGGTAATGTTCAGTCCATGCTCGGTCAATCTGAAGCTTAGTTGTTAGGTTTCCATTGCGTGTTTCCTTGCAGCAGCGAGGGCTAAAGTCAGTTAACAGTTCTGGGACCTCACTTGGCATTCAGGGAAAGGTAGAGTAAGTTAAACACTGTATTTCCTCAATAGGAATCTCATGGCCACGGGAAGTTCGTGTCACAGAGCAAAAGACCGTCTCACCAAAGAATTAACTATCGATAATCAGACGTTTTGGTTAGTTACGAAACAGTGGACGTTTGTTAAGAGTCCAAACGGCATAACTTTAAACTCATAGAGGCCATCGGGAATTATGAAGGTAATATTTTTCCGGTCAGCCTCGCCAACCTCGATTTGCAAGTAGCCTGACTGTATATCTATAATTGAGAACTATTTTGCTTCTTTCAAGCAGTTTACGGTGTCATGAAAGTACGGCAATGGATACGCATCTTTCTTTATGATTTTTTCAGTCATCGGTAATCAACGCAGATAAGCCACGTGGTGTCCTTCTTCACAAAAACCACAGGAGAGAAGCAAGGACTCTTTGAAGGTGCAATGATGTCTTCTTACAACACTTCTCCACATACTCCCGGATTATTCGTAGGTCAGCAGTAGGCACTCTATATGAACTCTGGCTAATTGGTGGGTGTCTCCAGTGTTAATAAGATCTTTTACCGTGGGCTGCCTGGTCTGTCTTTTCAGTATTTGAAAGCATCCGAAAATTGACATGAAATATCTGTCTCTCGTCTACGTTGTTCCAGATCCTACTGTCAGTTCGATAGCAGCTTCCACCCCTGCGTTGTCTGTAGTGGTAGTGTAACATGATTCCTTGTCGATTATACAAGCTGCCCTTCCTGGACAGGTTCTGCCGTCCCTACGCACATATTTTAGCGAATAATTGCGGCTGCTCGTGACAGTTTGTGATCCAAAGGTCTTCTTGACGACCTACAACGCTTATGATTCTCGCTGGCATAGTGTTTTCCTTTGTGAGTCTCACAGCTTTTTGCAATCGAGAAAAGCTTCACAATATGATGGAGCATCTCGACTGATGACTGGAATTCATCTCGTTGATGATGGCTGGATAACAACGTCTTCAGCAGCAGACGACCGCCCAGAGCAATCTTTATTATGTGTGCTTGTTGGAATAGCTTGGTCAATCTGGAGGTCCGATCTTTCACAGTCTATGACTGCTCGTCATACCAGCAAGACGTCTTATCCGAGAACGTCATTATGACTACATTCTGTTAAAACGAGAATTTCAAAGGTCTATGTTCTTTCATTGGTAGTTATTTATGCAACACTAGAAACGTAGGCATTTCTTACCTGTATTAATGTATACAACTATCATTCAGTATGCTGCTTCATCGAAGCGTCATGTAGTTTCCCATTTGTGACAGACATCCGCAAGCTCTGAGTATCCACATGATCAAGGAATCTCGATCTCTGCAACAGGGAACAGATACGAGTGTTCAAGGAAATGAGCATCTGTGTGCTGAGGCGGACCACAGTTTTGCAGTAAAGGATATTTTCCTCGCTTTTTATGTGGCACGTGATAATCTAAGCCAGGCGCTCTTAAACACCACCACAATCGTCAGCCACTACTGCGATAATATTGTGTCCAGCCGAACGCCATTTCAGACGCTGCACACTGTTGCGACTCCAGGACTGCAGTTATGTGAACTCTTTCCACCCATTTTGACGACACCTTTTTCAACTGATGCAGTGTTGTCGGACACAACTGCAATTGAGTCTTTCGACCGCCATCACAAACTTCAGTCAATAATCAATACTTTGTTCGAAGGTAACTCCTTTAACAATTCAGTATTTTGAGGGGAACGACAGGAAGACGGACGAAGGTATTGCTCAAATTCAGGATTTTTTTTTCTCCGTACTGGAATGCAGTAGACAAAGGGGGTTTGCTGGAATGAGTAAAGCATACATTAAAGTTTTTATTGGTATTTTTTATTGAAAAAATATTAATATCTTCACTGTGTAATCGGGATTTTCCTGAGGGAGCTCTGAAAGGAGGTAGATCGACGGTTGTCGCTGTAACTCCGGCTGTGATTACATGAAACATGAAACTAACATATCTCCCTGATCCTTACAGATGTAATTTTAGTTCATCGTAGGGATTTGCAAAACAAATTTTTTGGCGAAATTATAGATATTTGAAACAAATGACCATTTTTGAACCCCTCCTTTCTGGTAGAAAAAAATACTATACATCAACATTAAAAAATCGGCTACGATGAACAGAAGAGAATTCAGTTTGCTTCAAGGGAGATCAAAAATCATTAAAATCGGATGAAAAATGTAGCGTGGGCGACGAAAACCTTGTAGAAAAACGTGGTTTTGAGAAAAACGCGTTTTAAGTTTGATAAGCATTTCTCACATAAAAAGGGACAAAGCTTGAAACTTAAGGGATATCATCGATGTTTGGTCCACAATAACTATCGCACAAGCTAGTGGACGGCCACCTTCTGCCACTTTGACCTGATGAATCGTCATTTTAGTCCTCAAAGCCCCTTTCGTCGCAGACCGCGTCGTCACTGGCGTCTCTATCTTCGCAGAATCGGCGCATTTCATCGCCGATTTTGATTTGAAGGGGATATGCTACGTGCATTAATGCTGTGTGGCCTACATTGAATAGACATACGGCCAAATTTGAAGCAATGTTGACAATTTTGCTTCGGCTGGATGTTATTTTTGGAGCGTGTTTCGAAATGAGACTACTGAAAATTTCGCTCCAATTCAGGTTTACTGAGATCGGTGTAAATAGTGAGCGCGAGCGCGGAACCGGTTCTCTAACGCCGAGGCGTAAAGTGCAATCTCGGCTTCAAACTCTCATAGAAACATTTCTGTTTGGAGTTCTCTCGTAATATTTTGGGGAATAATTCTTCAACGTATATACATTCGAAGTCCGTAATAAAAAATTTCGAGTTGTTTTTTATCGTCATCCTGTCGTTCCCCCTTAAGCCAGCTTTACACCAGAAAGAACAGAAGCAAACGAGCATTCGCAGAAAATTCGTAAGTGTTCACTGCCGTTCGCATGTGTGCTAGGTGACACATGAGGAAGCAGGATGTTCGTGCCGTCAGATTTCCCTCTGACACTATCAGCCGTGACTCGAAGACATAGAGCACAGGGTCCCGGGTTCGATTCCCGGCGGGGTCAGGAATTTTCACCTGCCTCGAGATGACTGGGTGTTTGTGTTGTCCTCGTCATTTCATCATCGCTCATGAAAGTGACGACATTGGGCTGAGCAAAGGTTGGAAATTTGTATGGGCGCTGATAGCCGCGCAGTTGAGCGCCCCACAAACCAAACATCATTATCATCATCATCGAAGACATACTCGATGAAACCAAGAGCAATACCGCTGCGCCTCTCCAAAACGTTGGAAGAACAGGATCTCTCACCAGGTCGTCACCACACTCACTGACGACGATCACCCGGGATAATACAAAACCGCGACTCATCGCTGAACATCGGTGCCATTCATCAGCAGTCCATGCTCCCCGGTCACGGCATCGCCACAAATGCAGCCGTTTGTTTAGCGGTGTTAACGGCAGTCTACGCACGGAAGGTATTTCCCTTGTCCGGCTGCTGCTACTCTCCGTAGAATGTATCAGAGAGTCCATTACTTGTTCTCGGGTAGCAAGCGCAGATGTAAAGGGCTTACGATTTGCTCGGTGTACAATATGGCTGTCCTCCTTTGGGGTGGCAAGACGCGGCCAATTGGACTCTCGACGACGAGTTACATCCCCTCAGGTTTCCATGCACTTTATCATCAGTCCACTGTCACAACCAAATGTCTCAGAAATCTGAATACAACGCGATTCGACCAGCTGGCCAAATGGAGCGGCCTCTTTCAAATTCCGTCAAATGCTGATAACGCTGTCTTTAGAGGTGCACAAATTCTCCTTCCAGCCTGCCTGCACCTATCTCTGTCGCAACCATTAAGGCAGCTCAACCTTCCGCAGTGGAGGCACAAGGGTACATGTCTACTGAATCACGGTGGTTAATGCAGGCCAGTTTCCGTTTCCACAAGCCCGGCGAGTTTCACAGGACCCGTTCAACCTGCTACACCTAACAACAGCTTGCGCTATCAACCCAACGTGACTAGCCAGGTATATGTTTGTGTAGGTAGTTTCACTGCAGCTCATTTATCATAACGGTGGGAACAGCAAATTGAACAAATAAATCTTAAAGAAGACTGAGGAGAAATTAAGAATTGGGAAATATATATGTCAGCAAACAGAGCCCAGAGCCAGCAGGGGAAAAGCTGTCGCGTGTTTATGAGGCAGCTTCTAATAAATAGGTAGGTGTCTCGCAACGCAAATTGGGTAAAAAATTGCAAAATCCTGATTCGAGAACCTAGAATATGTTACAAAATGTTTGTAATTTTTACCAGCAGCTTGTATCTCCATAAATATTTTGAAAGAGGATAAAGACTTAGTGACTGAAAACCGTGTGGGAATGTGTGCTAAGGACTTGAGGCCATTTAGTAGTAAATTAAAAATAAAAAGTAAATTCCGTCAGAACAGGCCTCGGAGGGTCAACGGTGCCAACTGACCGCCATGTCATCCTCAGCCGATAGGCGTCACCGGATGCGGATATGAATGTGCATGTGCTCAGCACACCGCTCTCCCGGTCGTTGTCAGCTTTCGTGACCGGAATTTAGCAATGTATAGGCTTTCTAAATTGAGAGCGAACATTGAAATACGAAAAAATGTGTCTCTGTGGATACTGAAAACCAAATTCTACTGGTACGCCACGTAGTACGAAGAACGCTTACAGGGAACCCCTTGAGTGGATGGTCGCAAGTTCAATCTTCAGTAAGACTCATTTAAAAGTTTTGTGTTAACAATTATGACAGGAAAAGTATTAGTTACTAATAACTAACCATGTGCATCAGGAGGGCGACAAAAAGTGAGTGTCCGGGAGGTGCAGAGATCAACCTCCTATGGTATATACACCATGTGATCAAAAGTATCCGGACACCCCTAAAACATACGTTTTTCGTATTAGGTGCTTTCTGCTGCCACCTACTGCCAGGTACTCCACATCAGTGACCTCAGTAGTTATTAGACATCGTAAGAGAGCAGAATGGAGCGCTCCGCGGAACTCACAGACTTCGAAAGTGGTCAGCTGAGAGGGTGTCACTTGGGTCTGTACGCGAGATTTCCACACTCCTAAACATCCCTAAGTCCACCACAGTTTCCCATGTGATAGTGAAGTGGAAACGTGAAGGGACCCGTACAGCACAAAAGCGTACAGGCTGATCTCGTCTCTTGACTGACAGAGACCGCCGACAGTTAACAGGGTAGTAATGTGTAATAGGAAGACATCTATCCAGACCATCACACAGGAATTCCAAAGTGCATCAGGATCCACTGCAAGTATTATGTCAGTTAGGCGGGAGGTGAGAAAGCTTGGATTTCATGGTCGAGCGGCTGCTCATAAGCCACACGTCACACCAGTAAGTGCCAAACGACGTCTCGCTTGGTGTAAGGAGCGTAAACATTGGACGACTGAACAGTGGCAAAACTTTGTGTGCACCAATGAGTCACGGTACCCAATGTGGCAATCTGATGGCAGGGTGTGGGTATGGCGAATGCCCGGTGAACGTCATCTGCCAG
The DNA here is from genome assembly GCF_023864275.1 of Schistocerca cancellata. Lineage (NCBI taxonomy): Eukaryota > Metazoa > Arthropoda > Insecta > Orthoptera > Acrididae > Schistocerca > Schistocerca cancellata. Next base: position 212,683,276 of record NC_064629.1, on the reverse strand, counting down.
CGTGTGTAGTGCCACGAGTAAAATTCGGAGGCGGTGATGTTATGGTATGGTCGTGTTTTTCATGGAGGAGGCTTGCAACCCTTGTTGTTTTGCGTGGCACCATCACAGCATAGGCCTACATTGATGTTTTAAGCACCTTTTGCTTCCCATTGTTGAAGAGGAATTCGGGGATGACGACTGCATGTTTCAACACGATCGAGTACCTGTTCATAATTCACGGCCTGTGGCGGAGTGGTTACACGACAGTAACATCCCTGTAATGGACTGGCCTGCACAGAGTGCTGACCTGAATCCTACAGAACACCTTTGGGATGTTTTGGAACTCCGACTTCGTGCCAGGCCTCACCGACCAACATCGATACCTCTTCTGAGTGCAACACTCCGTGAAGAATGGGCTGCCATTCCCCAAAAAACCTTCCAGCACTTGGTTGAACGTATGCGTGCGAGAGTGGAAGCTGTGATCAAGGCCGAGGGTGGGCCAACACCATATTGAATTCCAGCATTACCGATGGAGAGCGCCACGAACTTGTAAGTAATTTTCAGCCAGGTGTCCGGATACTTTTGATCACATAGTGTATGTATTAAGCTTCACAAAACAGACGTCGTTGATATTCAAGAAATGCTCAGAAAAAATCATTAATTTACACCATAAACACCGAATAAAAAATTGCCCGCCAAGTTGTTCACAAAGGTTTGCACCATCAAGATCGGAGGCGAAATCCTTGGGAGTCACAAACCGTGCATGATGTATCCACTCTTAAAGAATGCGTTTAAAATCATGTTGGTGTTATTGGTGTGACGGGGTGATGAGCGCTGATGGAATGTAATGGTATGCAACCGAATGCGGAACAGTCTGTCGCGGAGCTTATTCTGAAACGGCCTATCCTTTAAGGCACAGCTGTGAATAATGCAATAATATGTTTTATAGATACGGAATAAACAAACATACAGAGGCTGTGTTTGTCCAGTGGTTCCAGGTGGTGTGAACTGCAAAGTCACATACTTTTCAGGGGTGATAGTGTGCTCTAAAGAAGTATGATTTTTATGCGCAGACCAGGAGTCAAGAAAAAGCAAGTTATTTTGACTAGTCATTTCCCAAAATCAATGTTCGTACTATAGTTGCAGTTCTCTTAAGCCCGTTTTCCCACTCTTGCTTGCCGTGACGTAAATACGATTGTTCTCCACTGCTCTTGCAAGATCACGCACACCAGAAAGAATCGTAGGGAGCAGACCATCTCCAACTTCTCACAGCACAATAAACGCCTTTCCTTCCAATTTAGCATCCGGATTAACAGTGGGCATGATTGTATACGAAAGAGTTAAGACATTGATGTTATTTGATCTTGATACAGCTCTCTTGGTGGTGGTGGTGGTTAGTGTTTAACGTCCCGTCGACAACGAGGTCATTAGAGACGGAGCGCAAGCTCGGGTTAAGGAAGGATTGGGAAGGAAATCGGCCGTGTCCTTTCAAAGGAACCATCCCGGCATTTGCCTGAAACGATTTAGGGAAATCACGGAAAACCTAAATCAGGATGGCTGGAGACGGGATTGAACCGTCGTCCTCCCGAATGCGAGTCCAGTGTGCTAACCACTGCGCCACCTCGCTCGGTAACTCTCTTGGTACTTCTAATTTCCAGGGTTCATATGCATTTCCTCAGCAAATCACGATTGATCGATGTTGAAAACAAATTCCTTAGAAAACGGTGGGATAAGTTTCTTTATCGCATCTACAACAAATTTTCGGGCCGATTTCATACTTTGCTGTGCATGATCAAGTTGACTCTTTGTTTGAATTTTCGTTATCTTGCGTTTTCCAATTCTGTAGCACTGCCTGAAGTTATTCATCCATCCACTGTTTCCCTTGAAATCACTGTAGTCTATGTCGCACGAAACTCGATGTGCATAGCGTAGTAGGTCACTATCATGCACATCCTGTACATTGTATCGAGAATCCCTGAAACGGGTAAACACCAATTTTTGTAACAGTTGCTCCCTTGAATGTCTCTAATTTTTCTTATTCACTACATGGCCATACTGCAGGGGACTTACTTGAAATCTGTAAAGCCCACATGCATCTCTCCCTCTGTGTCTCGTAAAATATGACTTTGCCTCACACTGACCAACTTCTCGTCTTGTACGAGATTCATACATCCACTCAATGCTGTGGCTAGTACTGAGTCCGAACGTGTGCTCTCTAACGTAACAAGGTAACGCACAACGCCCAGAACCAGTGCTACGAATACAGTTATTCTCTGACAAATACGAAAACCACCTAACTTTCCCTATAATTTCTGTAATGACATGATCCAATGTAACAATAATTTATATAAAATCACAGAGGTTTCTAAAATCGTATTAGAAAATCCATATCAAATACGAAAAACATGTTTAGATGAATTTTAAAAGTTACAGCAAAATAAATATTTTTGATTACACAAGATTTTACTTAAATAATTTATTGAAAAAAATGACATCATCGTTATAGTGTTACAAAAAATGATGCACACCATCTGGGTTTTAAAGCCATCCGCAGTTCCTTTGGACAGTTGGCGGAATTGATGAAGGCAGCTAGACAGCTAGCCTCGACCGTAGAGTAGAAGTACGTCTCTCTATTTGCGGCATCATAACCAAAAATGGAGTCTAATGGAAGGTATAACCCACACGTTCAGACGATTTTGCGTATCTCGGATGCAAATTTCCCCACATCCGCTAACGGGAAGAGAATTGTGTGGTCCCCTCCAGTAGGTCAACGGACACTACACGCAGGAAGTGGCTACTAGGGTAGCAGAGTACGTGTGCACATATTTTTTTAAATTTATTTTTTGTTTACAGGAGTCATTCATCAGGAACAATGTTGATCTGCCTGCCAAAAATGAAGAGAGATTAATCACATTACTCTCAGAGAACTTTCGACCTCACAGATCGGAGAGAAAGAAAGTTAATATGATATTATTAACTGCAGTAGTGTCCACGGTAAAATCCCAGAATTAATACCGCTTATTAGTGTCTACACAGTATTAACAACGTAAATCTGGGTGGAACCAGTTGTGAATAACGACAAAATTCTAAATTCCGATGGGAATATACACTGCCTGACAGAAAGGTGAAGCATACGGGAGACTTTATAGAATGTAAACGTAACTTTGTACACGTACACCATACACACCAGCGGCAAGTATATAAATGATTAGAGTTGCAGTTCTCCGTGACAGCTATAACGGTCGCCAGAGAAGGGATGTGAACGGCACTCGTCTAAGAGTGCCTGGTGAACACATCCCGCATTCAACCTGCCCATGCTTTCTTGTTAGCCAGGGAGGCAGACTGCTGCACGTTATCAGCAGAACGGGGCGGCTGCTTTACCAAACCAAGCTATGCCCAACCCAAGCAGGCTAAGGGAATCTTACTTGCCTTCCCGTCTTCCCGCTGTGCTACCATACGTAGCAGTTCCTTGTGTATGTTTTCATTGTAGTGTCATGAATAGCGTACCGAAGTTGATGAAAATTCCTTTTTTACCCGAGTATCACAAGACGAGGTTCCATGTTCATCTTTTGGGTGACTGTAGACCAGAAAATAATGGATTTTATTCGTCCCTTTTTTTCCTTTTCAGCGTATTTCTGTGTTGTTTATTTATTTCGATGTTAACGGGTTTCCCTGCAACTTCACCCTCTTTCGACCAGTACTGGCTATTCTCAATTCGAACCATAATCAGGTCACCTCTGCTACAAGTTTCCTCCAGTAAGCAGAAGCAACTCTGACAGTCGAAATCCTTTGCACCTAAGCACTTGAAGATATCTATTACACTGCAACGCCGACTAAAGGAAGGTTTTGAAAGTCTAGTGTCTATAAACCTAGTGTGTTTCAGTGATGTATGACCCCAGTTATACCACTTTTAATTACTTTTACCAGAATATGTATTACTGGTTCGCTGAATTCATTCTAAGTGGCAAAATAGTTCATTATAAATTCCCCAAATACATTTTAGCAAACACGAAGCTCGTTGTTCTCTAGAAAGTACAAGTCTGGAGGAAGAAGCTTTTCTTTCATAATAACTAGGTACCCATTGAGTGCGAGGTTGCAAAAAGCGAACGATATTGACGGCATCCGACGCCCCACACATTGTCTACCACGGCGATGGTATAAATTCCTATGGGACCAAACAGCTGAGGTCATCGGCCCCTAGACTTACACAATACTTAATCTAACATAAACTAACTTATGCTAAGGACAACACACACACCCATGCCCGAGGGAGGACTCGAACCTACAACGGGATGAGCCGCGCGAACCGTGAAAAGGCGCCAAGATCGCGCGGCTAACCCACTCTGCTTTCTCTACCATACAACCACAATATTGGTTGCTGATGGCGAAAGGGGGGTGGGACTGGGGGCATCCAATGGCTAGCACAGCAAGAGGCTACGAAACGTACTTGAACTGCTTAGTCGACGAGTAACTCACAGCAGTGCTACAGTGCTAGTGATGTTAATACAAAGCAGAGCAATGGCAACGATAAACAAAGCAAACATTGCATTAAATGTACAACAATAGTTGCTGAAATAGACATTTCGTCAGGAATTTCACAGAGTGAGGAAAAAGTGGCAGATGAAATATTAGCGATTCTGCAAGATGAGTCAGTGGAATATGTGGTGTCGTATGCACTATAATGTGCCGACAATGTACATGAGGAGTACAACGATGACGATACGTTCTTAACAAGTGAAAGTGAGGTATTGAGGCGTGCAGTTCATCATTCTTTCCGGACAGGGAGCCACAAATCTCGTATCCAGTGAAACGTAGTAAAGGACTATCATTGCCCAAGGGGCGGGTACTAAACATAATTACTTACTTGGAAGACTATTCGCAGCATAGTAAAATTCAATTAAGAACAGATTTCAAGTAAGTCCGCTGCAATATAGCCGTGCAGTGCATAAGAAAAACTAAAGACATTCATGGGTAAAGTGTTGGATAAGTTATGTAATAATTACATTTCTGATAACAAACTAGTTAATCAACAGAGTTATTCCAGTTGGACTGGCGATAGTATTTAGAAATAACTTCATTGATTTACTGTGGGTTATTCAGAATTTTGTGGTTCTTTTCGTTGTCTTTGTTGTGCGTGATTTGCACTGCTCTATAACGATCAGTCAAAATTTGCATAAGAAGAAGGTAGAGTAAGTTATTTATAAAAGTAACTTGTTGTAGGAGAAGGTAGGGCAAAACTGGCTACGTTAATTTCTGGTCTGTATAAATTGTTTTCAATTATCATTAAGTCTGCAAATCAATTACTTGTTCAACAACATGATACTAGTTCTGTTTCAGTTTAAAATAAACATTTCAGCACAAAAACTAAAAACCTCGTTAGGCGCACAATACCCGTTGAAATGAATCGAAAAATGTGGAAAACTGCAAAAAAATATGTGGAAACACACAGAAATCCTTAAAAACTAGCAAATGATACCATAAATCTATTTTAAGTACCAAAACTGGTTTGTGAAAAAGTGATCCTTCACGACTTGCCTCTTTTTGTTCTTATCTATAAAAAGTTTTCGTTTTGAGTTTTTCTTTTCTTCTTTCTCTTTCCTGCTTTTTCTTGAACTTCTAAGTAATTTTTATGTGGAGAGAAGGTCAGTATTACGGCTTTACTCTTTTTCCTATTTGTGATTTTCTTTGCACCTTTTACCAAGTCAAACTTTGTAGGAGGCATTACAAGCTATGGTGACAGAGATTGATGGTGGTGCATCAGAAGTTTCAGCCTGGACTCTCACTGACTGAAGTAGAATTGTTTCCTGTGATGAGTTCTGCTTCGAATAGAGCTTCAGAAACCTGCGAAGATGTGTCTATACATGCCACAGATCATGGTGGGATACCAACCTGACTGTCGCTCGCCATACGGCCCGAAAACAAGAAGCGATGGTCTGGGTGCCATTTCTTTTCATAGCCCATGCTGGGCTTACATTTCAGCAAGATAATGACCGCCCACACGGGCGAGAGTTCCCAGTGCTTGTCTTCGTGCTTCCCAAACCCTACCTTGGCCAGCAAGGTCACCGAATCTCTCCCCAACTAAGAACGTTTGGAGCATTATGGGCAGGTCCCTTGAACCATCTCGGGATTTAGACGACAGTTGGACAGAATTTGGTACGATATCCATGAAGACGTCCAGCAACTGTATCAATCAATGACGAGGCCAATAACAGCTTGTATGAGGACCAGAAGTGTTCCAAGGCGTTATTGACATGCCCAGTTTGTGAAGCTACTTCCCTTGAATAAATCATACTATATCAATCAATGACAAGCCCAATAACAGCTTCTATGAGGACCATAAGTGTTCCAAGGCGTTATTGACTTGCCCAGTTTGTGAAGCTACTTCCCTTGAATAAATCATCCAATTTTTCTGAAATTGTAATAATTTGTTTGTCTGTCTGTGTATGTCTCATTTACCGATTTCCGTCCTATTCGAATAATTCCTTCCTTTCCTTGTCTTATAATGTAATAATAATAATAATAATAATAATAATAATACTGCATAGACCACACGGAAGTGTAGTAGCCATTACGTATTTACTGTTAGGTTGTTCTTCCAGTTAGTCATTTATTGCTACGGAGCGAACAATGAAACACTTTCTGGTCTATTGCAGGAATTACCTACAACTCGGAGACAGCAAAGCATGAGGTATGTGTATAGTGGGTGGACTATGTGAGGAAGATATTGTTCATATATTGGTTTCCAAACGCTTACCTCCACCACATTGTGTCACACGCCAGTGCTAGTATACGAAAAAATTATAATCATTGGTAACTTATGTAAGCTGTATTACAGCCTTACGAAATAGTGATAAAAGTAATGATCTTTGAAAAATAATTAAATTTCGTGATCGGAAAACACTTGCACCCGTTTGTTTTTACTGTTCATAAAATTACATTTTACCTCTCGAGGGATAATTATCAACAGGTTGAGAAGCATTGATGTAAAGGAACCGAGGATGGCCTCAGAACACAGGCGGCAAGCGTCATTCGTGCCGACATGAGCCACTGTTCGCAGCCCGTTGACCCAGTGCCTTCAGTAGCCGCCGGCAGAGGCCTCCTGCAAATCCCGGACGAGACCTCCTGGCGAAATACACCTAGTGCACGTGGGCATTCTTTCCCGTCCTGCTTGGTATGCGACCAGTACCAAGTTGGATTAACGAAGGAGACACGGAAGCGGCGTGATTTATGAAAGGCTTGTTCATACAGCGAGATAGGTTCAGAAAATGCTCATTAAACCGCAGTGGGAGATGCTGCAAGAAAGGCCCACGTTCCGATAAGAGTCCAGAAACGTATTACTTCCTCCATTGCCGCGCGGGATTAGCCGAGCGGTCTTAGGCGCTGCAGTCATGGACTGTGCGGCTCGTCCCGGCGGAGGTTCGAGTCCTCCCTCGGGCATGGGTGTGTGCGTTTGTCCTTAGGCTAATTTAGGTTAAGTAGTGTGTAAGCTTAGGGACTGATGACCTTAGCAGTTAAGTCCCATAAGATTTCACACACATTTGAACATTTTTTGAACTTCCTCCATTATACATCTCGTGTGCCAGGTGCCAGGCTACATTCCATAAATTCTGGCTTATACGGAAGGCTATCTTTCCTGCTAGACCACACGAAAATGAAACAAATATATGGACAATGATACTTCGTACGCTTCCCCCATACATTGTACGGCGGTCCGCGGAGTGCAGATGATGATGTAGGTATCATGCAATGCGAGAGAACAGACTGATCGCGATCTGCATCGCTGATTAATTACAATGTTTTAACAATTCTTCCAATCAATTTCACTAACGAGTTAGCAGGGGCAGTGGATAACGCACTGATATCAAACGTTCGTAGATTAGGGCTGAAATCGGGCTATCGAGCTATCCTGGGTTTTCGTGATTTCCTTGCAACACTCGTGGCGAAATTTTTCATTGAAATGTCCATGGCCGATAAGTTTTCTCATGTTTCATCACCTAAAGTAGAGTATAAGTTATGAAAATGTGTAGTGCGAGACGTATTCAACAGGATGTTATGAGAATACGGTGGAAATCTACGTGACGACAGCCAGATGACAGGTCAAGTGAAAAGAATCTCAGTTTCTCCTCTACCCCTTTGCAAGCCAAATGTATATGGCGATTCCACCTTAAGTCACTCCAGACAGACATCACCAAATAACTGATGGTTCTGAATCCAACTAACCGAAGTAGTTGACTTGTATTTTCACCGGGATGGTGCCAAACACTTTCGCGATTCTTGGAACTTCCTACGACAACGATTCGCTCCTCACCGACGCCATCCAACCTACAGACAATACTTTGCCAATTGTCTGGGTAGTGTCTTCTTGGACCCTCCACGCAGTTGGGGTGTGGCTACAATGAGAAGTTAACCTTATTTGCGTGTCAGTTTTACGGTCCGGAACAAGTGACAAAATCATATGAACTCTTTCCTTGTAAAGACCTGCCACACCCCAATGGCGGGTTAGAATGACCCGCGGACTTCTTGTCGCTAATAGCCGCGGGTGTAGTGTTTAATGTAGGTTCCGCCGGAAAGGCGGCCCTTACGTTGAATTTATGCTTTAATTTTGTTTTTGCTATTTAGATACTTTCTTTGCCTAGAAGGGTACAGTTATAGGAATAAAGACTTTGTTTAACCTGCCTTCCTGTTCCAAAAAATAAAATAAAATGCGGAGGTGGCGCGATTCGGGGAATGGGAGCGGGATGCATTGTGGCCAGGCCCCGCGTTTCCACCCCTGCGCACCCTGTCTCCACCAGCCTGAAGCTGATCGCTCCGCATCCTTTTAAAAAATAAAAAAAAAAGGTGACTCAGGCCGGCCGGAGTGGCCGAGCGGTTAAAGGCGCTACAGTCTGCAACCGCACGACCGCTACGGTCGCAGGTTCGAATCCTGCCTCGGGCATGGATGTGTGTGATGTCCTTAGGTTAGTTAGGTTTAAGTAGTTCTAAGTTCTAGGGGACTTATGACCACAGCAGTTGAGTCCCATAGTGCTCAGAGCCATCTGAACCATTTTTGAAAGGTGACTCAGTGGTTGAGGCGCTAGGGTCACATTTGGAAGGAGCAACGTTCAAAACCGCTCTGACCATTCTGTTATAGTTTTCCCACGGTTAAGTTAAATCGCTCAAAGCGAATGACGAAATGGTACTATTTAAAAAGACACGGCTGGTTCCTCTCCCGTATTTGTTGTATCTGAACTTGTGCTCCATTTCCAATGACCTTTTTATCGTCGGAACGTTCAATCGTAGCCTTCCTTATATGATTACAGAGTTTGATTTCCGGTGTAATAATCAAACAGTACCGTGTATTTTTGTCCAATGGAAACACACGTGTTCCAGTAGCGAAAGTAGGTACTGGAGACTTAGTTCTGTACTGTGAAATACAGGGTCCGGCAAAAAGACCTCCCGTATTTGGAGAGGCCACAGTGTGATGGGGATGTTGATGTGGAATGGGTATCGATCGATAGTGAAGTACATAACATTGTTAGGAGGCTCAGTGGCTTGGCTTGGTGACCATCGTGGATCTGTTCTGGAGGAATATATTCGTAATAGTGGTTCTGCGATTATTACTCAGCGAGACTTTCGGATTCGGTTTGAACTTGACCGACGTGATTCTGTTCCTGATACAAAAACTATTAGAATTTGTGTAACAGACTTCCGAGCATCAGGTCCTGTATTGGATAAAATCTACTGGCCGGCCTCAGACTATAAAGTCGCCGGAAAATGTGGTGCGTGTGAGAGCGTTAGCCCCCATATCTCCAAAGCGTTCAGTACTTAAATATGCAGCTGCTCTGGGATTGTCTGATAGGAATATAAGAAGGATCCTGCATTGAGATCTTCATATGCTCTCATAAAAAATGACGATTACCTAAAAATTAAGTGAAAGAGATTGTGTGTGTGTGTGTGTGAGAGAGAGAGAGAGAGAGAGAGAGAGAGAGAGAGAGAGAGAGGGAGAGAGAGAGAGAGAGAGAGAGAGAGAGGAAATTGAATTGCCAACGACCACTTTACAGCCATCGTGTGGCGGTTTGGTGCGTCGTTGCTGAATATGGTGTGTGAGGTCCGAATTTTTTTTTTGTTGGAGATGGCGTAACGGTATCGGTTAATTCAAAGCGTTGCTGTCACATGGCAGAGACTTTACTCTGGCCTAAGCTAAACGAGTCTATTGCGGGCCATAAAGAGAGAGAAGTCTGCGCGGGATTAGCCGAGCGGTCTCAGGCGCTGCAGTCATGGGCTGTGCGGCTGGTCCCGGCGGAGGTTCGAGTCCTCCCTCGGGCATGGGTGTGTGTGTTTGTCCTTAGGATAATTTAGGTTAAGTAGTGTGTAAGCTTAGGGACTGATGACCTTCGCAGTTAAGTCCCATAAGATTTCACACACACATACACACACACACAGAGAAGTCTGCTTTCAGTAACACGTAGCCACAGCTCGCATTGGTCGCCATTCTCTAGAATTTTTGAGAAAGTTCTTTCCTTACATCGTCTCTCTTCGCGAGGAGACATCGGCTGGTACACAAGGTCAACTGATTTTTTTCCTTAGGGACACTTAAAGGCTCAAGTGTGCACACATCGCCCTTTGCCCCTGCAAGCATTTAAGGAGACAGTCACCCAGGAATTGGCTGCCATTCCACCGGAAATGACATGAGGAACAGTGGACAACTTCAGGAAAGGTTACACCAATTTGTCCAACAATGGAGGACGCCATTTACCCGTCATAATTTTTAAATACAACTAATGTCAAATTGCACACCATTTGTTGCTCACGAATGAAAGTATTTTACCTGTCTCTGTCTTTGTGTGTTTGTAACTACGTTTTGAAAGACGGGAGGTCTTTTTATCGGACCCTGTATTTTCAGAAACCACTGCAAGTTTGAAAACGGGACAACCGTATCACGAAAACGCTTATTTTCAAGAGATGGAGAAAGAAGAGGTGTGAAAACTAAATAACGCAAATTATTTAATATGCAGTAATTTGTCCGCAGCTCGTGATCGTGCGGTAGCGTTCTCGCTTCCCGCGCCCGGGTTCCCGGGTTCGATTCCCGGCGGGGTCAGGGATTTTCTCTGCCTCGTGATGACTGGGTGTTGTGTGCTGTCCTTAGGTTAGTTAGGTTTAAGTAGTTCTAAGTTCTAGGGGACTGATGACCATAGATGTTAAGTCCCATAGTGCTCAGAGCCATTTGAACCATTTTTTTGCAGTAATTGTAAATAACGTCAGCGTAGTGGTATAGTGGGTAGAGATTCCGACTCTGGAGGTTCCGGCTTCATTTTCTGGTAAGGGTGGGGATTTTTGTTCTACGTAGCGAGCTATCGAATTAATATCGGAGATCTTTTCCGGGGGCAAAAGGCGGTCGGGGTGATAGGCCCGTCGCTCTCCACCTACTAGTGCCGCGGCGACAACAGGCTGTACTCTGCAGTACGAACTTGGACTGTTAACATTTTTAAAATATCGGGAATCCGATATGCCGATATTTAAAAACTTTCCATATCGGCCCTCGATATATCGAAAAAAGTATCTATATAGTGGTCGAAAAAGTACTGACGTACCGGCCCATAAAAATATCGGCTGCACATCGTAAATATACTGTCGGTTTTAGAGCTGTGTATTTCAGCATTGGTTTATTATCAGATATTCTGTACAACAGCAAGCTAGTGGCCTGCTTATCCCCGTCAGTGTACGAATTGAAAGGAAAACGATGCATGTTCACGCTTGGCGATGACCACTTTGCTAACAATGATAACTGCATGAAGTAGCACAACGAAAGTGTCCGATGGGTCCGTCTTCCGTTTTCATCACGTATCGAGTTTGTCCGGAACACTTCATGCCGACTTCCCTGTTTTTTTTCATTTCTGCAAACTCCAGCGAACTACCAACTGTAGTTTGAAAACTGCATGGTGAAGTTTAACGTTGCAGGTTCTGTTGGTAGCGCCGAGCCCTGATTGCGTTAGCATTTCCCCTCACACGTCTTCTTCATCATTTTCAGCAACGCTTTTTGAAGAATTCCGAAGTAAAGAAATAGCACACTAGTTGCGTTAAAATTGTTTTTTAACGCAACTGGTGTGCTATTTCTTCATATCGGAAATCTTGTTACTCCATTCACACCGCCATCCCCAGTGCAATTGGACTTGTTCTTTGTGCCACCTATACATTCTTCACACAGTCAAAGAGAAAGACTAGACGTGATGAAGCTCAAAAAGTAGTAAGACTCCTTGACACAGTGAAAGTAAAATTATATTCTACTACACTCTAAAAAGAACAATTTCAAATTTTTACCCAAAATTGCGAAAAAAATATAATATAAAATAAAAACATCGGCACTCGATACTGCCGTTTCAGTATTGACATATCGATATATTGGTGAAAGGGTGAAAGAAGCATCGCCCATATATAATGACATTTTTTGAAAAACCATCGATATATCGACACAACGATATTTTATCAACAGCCTTAGTACCTACGGCGAGGCCAGTAGCCCGGTCAAGGGCTGTGCCCCATACACTTTACCTTTTTCTTTAACTGCAAATAATGATAAATAATGACACGTTAGTCAATCCATCTGTCGCTGCTTGGTAGAATAATAGAGTGGCGCAAAATGTTAGGAAGTGTTTGCCTACTGCAATATAGCACCCATGTTACCAAAGGCCTTGAGGTATTCTTATTATGAGACGCGCAGTCATCTGCATATTTGATACAGGAACAGCACTATCCGAAATGACATCTTCTCCGTGAGGTTACACTACTGAAAGGAAGTCCAGTTGTGATGACAAAATTTGAGCATCCCCTGATAAGGATTTTGCGTAATGTTTACCCTGTTTTTTTTCAGTTTGATGAAACCTTTGAAAAGACTGGATCCCTACATTATTCAAGAAAGGGCCATCAGGAAGCCTAGCCTCAACGGGAACACTCGAGAATGTGGAACGAGTGCGTATCATATTCAGTGAGGAGTCCACAACGTGAAATAGACATTCATCTCAGCAACTCGGGGTGTCACCACTGTCTCTGCTGAGAATAATGGAAGAGAAAGTTAACCTCTTGCCTTACAAAATTCAGCTGTGCAAACCTTTAAAGGACAGTGACGTGGGTGAGCGATATTATTTTGCAGATGAGATGACCTTACAAATGGTTCAAATGGCTCTGAGCTCTATGAGACTTAACATCTGAGGTCATCAGTCCCCTAGAACTTAGAACTACTTAAACCTAACCTAACTAACCTAAGGACATCACACACATCCATGCCCGAGGCAGGATTCGAACCTGCGACCGTAGCAGTCACGCGGTTCCGGACTGAAGCGCCTAGAACCGCTCGGCCACAACGGCCGGCGCAGATGAGATGACTGAGGCCTTTGAAAACGGCACAGCTGTTAAGAATCAGGTTTAGTAATGATGCACACTGCAATCTCCACGGGGACGTCAACAAACGGAACTCGCTACTCTGGGGTAATGCGAATCCACACGTTGAAGCTGCTGGACTTGGTGTGGAATGGGTACCATATAGTCACGATCTCACTCCCTTGATTATTTCTTTTGAGATTATCTAAGAACAGATTCTTCGAAGATGCAACTGCTACACTCCAGGACCCACGTAGTGAATTTTCCAGAAAGATCTGTGACAATACGTGACAAATATTTACAACTAAAATAAATAACCTAATTTACCATTCCACAGGTCCCAAGTGGAATGATCGTCAGTATTTTACAAATACTAATGCACTGAATTTAAAATAAAAAAGTTTTTTATTTATAAGGTGATAAACATGTAATCCACACACACACACTGAAATTGTGCAGAAGTTATATTGTACTTATATATATATACACAGATCAGTTGGTTTAACTGAGAAATTCATCAATGGAGTAGAAGGAGTTGGCCACCAAGAAATCCTTTAGGCTTCTCTTAAATTGAATTTCATTGGTTGTTAAGCTTTTTATGGCTGCTGGCAAGTTATTGAAAATGTGTGTTCCTGAATAATGCACACCTTTTTGTACAAGACTAAGTGACTTTAAATCCTTGTGATGATTATTCTTATTTCTAGTATTGATTCCATGAATTGAGCTGTTGGTTTGAAAAAGTGATATATTTTTAATGACAAATTTCATTAAGGAATAAATATACTGGGAAGCAGTAGTTAGTATTCCTAGTTCCCTAAACAGGCTTCTGCAGGATGTTCCTGAGTTCACACCACATATAACTCTTACTGCACGTTTTTGTGCCCGGAAAACTTTAGCTTGGCTTGATGAATTAACCCAAAAAATAATCCCATATGACTTTATGGGATGAAAGTAAGCATAGTATGCCAGCTTTTTCATTTTTCTATCCCCTATGTCTGACACAATTCGCATTGCAAATAGAGATTTGTTAAGACGCTTCAGCAGTTCTGTGGTGTGCTCCTCCCAGTTGAATTTATTATCAAGCTGTAATCCCAAGAATTTAACACTGTCCACTTCTTCTATCTTCTTGTCATCGTATGTTAGACGTATATTCTCCACACTGGTTGCTGCAGAGGAAAAGCACTTTGAAAACCTTTTTTATTAAGTTTCGGGTTTTCTGCTGTAGCATAAATATAATAGCAAGAATCATTCATCCCACATTATGTTGTAGTAGACAAAAACTTCATAACATCTATTTTGCGCCACCCTGTACTTACAAATGTAAAGCAAAAAATGTGAATATTCTACAGTATTAATTTATTTGGTTAACCAGTTTTCGTCTGACAGACGTATCATTAGATAATCAACTTGTAAGTAATTACAATTGCCGCTAATTAAATAATTTGCGTTGCTTACATATCTGACCTTTTGCCTCCAAATTGTCCAATGATGGCGTTGTAAGTCAAACGTAGTCAACTGAGTAAATTAATACGGTAGAACACTCACATTTTGGTGCTTTTCATTTATATGTAAATAATTACTGTTTTCTAAATAGAGACCAGCATACCATCTTATATATGTTTTCGTTCTGTAAAAGCAGCGTTTTCAAAACAAATTTTTTCCCATAGTGTTGATGGATGTATTCTCAAACTTATACTTGAATAGTCCTTTGTTTTGTAATGAATGTCTTCCTCTGTAGCGGGATAACGGGTCCAACGAAACCGAGAGATTGAAGGTTGACCCACACGAGGCGCCTACGAGATTTTTCAATCTCCGAAAATTTTCACATCTCCTCGTAGCGATAGCAGAAGCGAAATTCCCGGCTGATCGGGCAGGCAGTGCGCTTTGATCAACGAGAAATGGTACGCCGCTCGCATGACAATAATGGGGAGGTTATTGCCGGCGATAACCGCGGCAAATCGTGCAAGAATCCTTCCTGGAGCGAGCGAACAAAAACGAGCCTGCTATTTGTGCGGCGCGCCAGCTATGGCGAGCGGTTCGTTAAATTCACATTCAGCGGTCATAACAGCTCTTGGCAGTTGCCGGCCGAGAAAGGGGAATAGCGGGGGAGCGGAGAGGTCGGGCGAAAAATTAGGCGGCCAGCGATTGTGCCAGGATTGTTTCTTTCAGAATGCGCTTGTTGTTGTAGCGTATAATACAGTCTGTCATAGCCGGCGACTGTGATTACCCGCCAGCAGTGAATAGAAGTGTCAGACGGAGACTCCTGTAGTTACGCCTGACATGAAAATTTCTTTCTCGATAGAGCAGGTATTTTTATGACGTAACGACAGTTCGAGCCGGTAACGTACATTACCGTGTGCCATTATGTAGCGCTGATGGAACGCATTATCTGCCTCTTGTTTGTTCCTGCTCCTGGGAGCTGTTTGATGGGATGTGTGTTGTCGCAACCAGTTGCGAACAAGACCAGAGCTAGTTTATGTCTGCGTCACGATGATGGTCCCAGGAAGTATCCTACGGATACTGATCCATTTCGGAAGGTTTACTGGATGATCAAACAAAGATCAGTGGAGAACTGAATGATCTTAATTCGCTACACAGGATGTTCCAGATCTGATGTAACAGCTGTTTTTCTCTAAAACAGTTCGAGCTAGTTTCTGCGGGTACTACGGACGGGTTCTGTGACGAAGCCCACAGTGCCAGAATTTTCGCCGGCCGCGGTGGTCTCGCGGTTCTAGGCGCGCAGTCCGGAACCGCGCGACTGCTGCGGTCGCAGGTTCGAATCCTGCCTCGGGCATGGATGTGTGTGATGTCCTTAGGTTAATTAGGTTTAGGTAGTTCTAAGTTCTAGGGGACTGATGACCACAGCTGTTAAGTCCCATAGTGCTCAGAGCCATTTTTTTGTTTTCGTATTTCCGCGATGTGTTTGATACGTTGTTCTTTGTCGTGAAAAGCACATTCTGCCTCCATCTTCGTGCTCTCTGGGCATCCTGTTCTATCTCTGTATCTGACCACTTTAGGAGCGCCGCCGAATTCGATCTATCGATTAATCTAGGCTAGGGAAGGTAGGCGGAGTAAGGGCATAAAAATTGTCACTCTACATTGACTAGACGTGTGTTGACGTCGATTACACAATAATTCTCCGCTTTACCGTGTAGTGTTATATGAATACTTTAAAGCTAGAGTTCCCATCAACGTTTAGCTGCAGACAGATGTTTTGCGTGTTTCAGTGTTCAACTTTTAAGAATACTAGAGTGTAAGCTGTTCGTACCTCCATCTATCTGTGATAAATACGACAGTGATCCTACAGTGGCGGGGATTCTGTTTTCCTTGACGGGTAAGTCCTGAAATAAATTACTGAAAGCAGCACTTCAGTGATGACGCATTTCTAAAAAAAAAAAAAAAAAAAAAAAAAGAAAGAGAGAAAACTCCTTTACGCTTGATGTTAACTGGAAACTGAACTCGAGAATATCTGCCTTCCGTTTCTCGGAACAAATTTATTATATTTGATCTTTCAGGGATAGAAGAAGTATACTACATACACTATGTGATCAAAAGTATCCGGACACCTGGCTGAAAATTACTTACAAGTTCGTGGCGCTCTCCATCGGTATTTCTGGAATTCAGTATGGTGTTGGACCACCCTTAGCCTTGATGACAGCTTCCACTCTCGCAGGCATACATTCAGTCAGGTGCTGGAAGGTTTCTTGGGGAATGGGCAGCCCATTCTTCACGGAGTGCTGCACTGGGGAGAGGTATAGATGTCGGTCGGTGAGGCCTGGCACGAAGTCGGAGTTCCAAAGCATCCCAAATGTGTGCTATAGGATTCAGGTCAGGACTCTATGCAGGACAGTCCATTACAGGGATGTTATTGTCGTTTAACCACTCCGCCTCAGGCCGTGAATTATGAACGGGTACACGATCTTGTTGAAAGATGCAATCGCCATTCTCGAATTGCTCTTCAACAGTGGGAAAGCAAGAAGGAGCTTAAAACATCAATGTAGGCCTGTGCTGTGATAGTTCCACGCGAAAAAGCAAGGGGTGCAAGCCCCCTCCATGAAAAACACGACCACACCAGAACACCCACCGCCTCCGAATTTTACTGTTGACACTACACACGCTGGCAGATGACGTTCACCGGGCATTCGCCATACTCACACCCTGCCATCGGACCGCCACGTTGTGTACCGTGATTCGTCACTCCACACAACGTTTTTCCAGTCCTTACACCAAGCGAGGCGTCGTTTGGTATTTACCGGCGTGATATGTGGCTTATGATCAGCCGCTCAACTATGAAATCCAAGCTTTCTCACCTCCCGCCTAACTGTCATAGTACTTGTGGTGGATCCTGATGTAGTTTGGAATTCCTGTGTGATAGTCTGGATAGATGTCTGCCTATTACACATTACGACCCTCTTCAACTATCGGTGGTCTCTGTCAATCATCAGACGAGGTCGGCCTGTACGCTTTTGTGCTGTATGTGTCCCTTCACGTTTCCACTTCACTATCACATCGGAAACAGTGGACATAGGGGTGTTTAGGAGTGTGGAAATCTCGTATACAGACGTATGACACAAGTGACACCCAAACACCTGACCACGTTCGATGTCAATGAGTTCCGCGGAGCGCTCCATTCTGCTCTCTTACGATGTCTAATAACTACTGAGGTCGCTGATATGGAGTTCCTAGCAGTAGGTGGCAGCACAATCCACCTAATATGAAAAACGTATGTTTTTGGGGGTGTCCGGATTCTTTTGAACACATAGTGTATCTTCATTATAAACAACGTTGAAATAGGAATCAGTCTCGTTATTGTCGGTCAGAAATGCAAAGTATTTTTGATGTGGTACTCTAATAGATAAATGCAGTTTTTTACAGTGGATAGATTCTGAGCCTGAAAAGCGATTGTGGAAAGTTTGCAAAATACTGAGTTATAGCTTCCACAGCTTCATCATTAGACTGAAAACGTTATTCAGGCAAGAACTTCTTTAAATATACTGATAGGTGTGGGAAAATCACAGTGTATCTATTCTCGATGGTAGATAGTCTAATTATCCGTAGTACGAATTCAACAGTTTTCCCGGTGACTAACGCCTTTGTGGGCAGCTGTGTTTTCATGATGAAGCATGGTTTGATTTTACATTTCCGGTCTCTTCACTTTCTCTTCATTCACTCGCCTGTTGTTATTTTCTCATTGCAAGGTAATAAATAAGGGGGAATACCTTTCGCATCCCATCCAACACTAGCCGCAAGCATGCAATCTTTCCGTACATGAAATAGACTTTGCATGTCTTAGTTCCGGGTGTCCGGCTTACGCCTAACACTTCAACTCCTGATTGACTAGAGAAGAGGTGTATTCGCGACCCATTCTCAGTAACAAATGTGTGCACAACATGAAATGAAGTGTTTCTAAACCAGTCGAAGCGGTACTAAGGAATTCCTCATCGCTTTCGCCTTTGATCAGCATTCGTCAAAGGCGGCACCCATACTGCACAAAGCATTCTCGTGGTTAATTCTTTGTGTATTATTTCTTCTGATATGTCTATGGCACCAGATACTTCACACACCATTAATCCCACTGATGTGACAATATTGTAGTGTAACTTGCACGGTGTGTTGTGGTTTGCGAACATCCTTTACGTGGATCGTATCCAAGAGAAGCATGAAAATTAATTTAAAAATTAAGAAGCAAGCTCATTATAAGCCTTAACCATCATTACGTGAATTTCCATCGGCAATAAACCATTCACGACCAACAGTTTAATGATGGTACGGTATTCCTGTTCATCCATTTGAAAGAAACACACACATACTGACAACTTTAAAAAGTTGTAAATCCAAAACCATTCAGCAGTTCAAGTTGCCACTTACGTTATATTCATCCTCACCATGTACCGATATAAACAAAAGGACTTCATTGATATCAGCGCCATGTTGGTGACAAACAGAGAAATTTTCACCTTATCAACGTATTTTCGTTTTGAAAACAAGTTTGTTATTTTGAAAGTGTGACTCTGTCAAGAAACTCAGCGTGATGTTGCTTCCTCATTATATAACCAGAACTTAGATTTTTTTGTCGATCGCAAATCTCCAGTTCGTTTGCGTGTTGTTTGAATAAGTTATTCTTCAGAACATATACCACGAGAAAGTAAGACTGAAGACATTTATTCTGATAATTTCATAATAGAACGTACTTTAAGTAAACTTATTGGTCAGGGATAAAATACAGGGAGCGAAAGGCTATTTACAACCAAGGGAAGCAGTGGTTGAGAAGAGAGCGATATTATTCAATCTACACATTGAGCAATCCGTAAAGAAAACTAACGAGAAGTTTGGAGTAGGAATTAAAGTCCAGGGTGAAGAAATAAAAACTTTGAGTTTTGCCGATGACATTGTAATTCTGTAAGAGCCCGCAAAGGACTTGGAAAAGCATTTACACGGAATGGAGAGCGTCTTGAAAAGAGGATATAAGGAGAGCATCAACAAAACAAGACAAGGACAATGGAATGTAGTTGAATTAAATCATATGATGCTGAGGGAATTAGATAGGGAAAAGAGACACTTAGAGTACTAGATGAGATTTGCCATTTGGGCAACAAAATAACTGAATTATGGAGGATATAAAGTGTAGAGACGCAATGGAAAGAAAAGCGTGTCTGAAGAAGAGAAATTTGTTAACATCGAATATAGATTTAAGTGCCAAGAAGTCTTTTCTGAAACTATTTGTACGGAGTGTAGCCATGTGTGGAAGTGAAACATGGACGATAAACAGTTTAGATAAGAAGAGACTAGAAGCTTTTGAAGTGTGGTGCTACAGAAGAATGCTGAAGATTAGATGGGTAGTTCACGTAACTAAAGATGTGATGCTGAAGAGAACTGAGGACAAAAGAAAGTTGTAGTACAGCTTCACAAGAAGAGGGAATCAGTCGCTAGGATCCATTCTGACGCATCAAGGAATCACCAGTTTAATGCTGGAGGGAAGTGTGGGAGGTACAAATCCTAGAGGGGGAACAAGAGGTGAATAGACCTGCTGTAAGCAAATTCCGAAGGATGTAAGTTGTAGTAGTTTTTCGGAGATGAAGAAGTTTGTACGGTACATCTACATCTACATATATACTCCGCTAGCCACCAAGCGGTGTGTGGCGGAGGGCACAATTCGCGCCAAAGTCATATTCCCCCCCCCCTCCGACCCCCCCCCCCCCCCCCCCCTCTGTTCCACTCGCGGATCGCACGAGGGAAAATCAACTGTCTGAACGTCTCAGTACGAGCTCTTATTTCGCTTATCTTTGAATGATGATCATTACGCGATTTGAAAGTTGGTGGTAGTAATATATGCTCTACATCCCCGGTGAAGATTAGATTTCGGAATTTAGTGAGCAGCCCCTTCTGTTTAGCGCGTCGTCTATCTACAAGTGTGTCCCATTTCAAACTTTCTATGAGATTTGTAATGCTCTCGCGATGGCTAAATGTACCAGTCACGAATCTTGCCGCTCTTCTTTGGACCTTTTCAATATCCTGAATGAGACCCAACAGGCAAGGGTACCATTCAGATAAACAAGACTCTCAGACTGGACGAACTAACGTATTGTAAGCTATTTCCTTTGTTGAAAGACTGCATCGTTTCAGGATTCTACGAATAAACCGCAGTCTAAGGTTCGCCTTACCCGTTACTTGTGTAATCTGATCATTCCATTTGAGATCATTTCGAATAGTCACACCCAGATACTTGACTGATGTTACCGCTTCCAAAGACGGATCATTTATTTTGTACTCATACGTTAATGGGGATGTTCACCTTGTTATACGCAGTAGGTTTCACTTACTAATATTGAGAGATAACTGCCAGTCATTACACCACGCATTTATTTTCTACAAATCCTCATTGATTTGTTCACAACTTTCGTGTGATACTACTTTCCTGTAGAATACAGCATCATCGGCAAACTGTCTAATGCCGCTGTCAATACCATCAACCAGATCTTTTTATGTAAATCGTAAAAGGCAGCGAAGTTATTACGCTGCCCTGGGGCACATCTGAAGTTATGTTTCTGTTGAAGTCATCCCACTCAGAACGACATACTGCTCACTGGCTGTTAGAAAACCTTCTATCCAACCGCATATATCATCGGATAGAGCGTAAGCGCGCACTTTTTGGAGCAAGCGACAGTGCGGAACTGAATCGAACGCCTTTCGAAAGTCGATAAATATGGCATCAACCTGGGAGCCGGTATCTAGAGCCTGTTGTATATCATGCACAAAGAGGGCCAGCTGTGTCTCGCCTGACCGCTGTTTCCTAAAACCGTGTTGGTTTCTGCAGCTGAGCTTCTCAGAGTCTAAAAAGGTCATTATGTCTGAACACAAAATATGTTCCATGATCCTACAACAAATCGATGTCAGTGAAATTGGCCGGTAATTATGTGCATCCGATTTTCTACCCTTTTTATAGATTGCTATGACCTGGGCCTTCTTCCAGTCCCGTGGAACTTTCCGCCGTTCCAATGATCTCTGATAGATGACGGATAAGAATGATGCTATATTTGTAGCATAGTCAGCATAAAATCTTACGGGGATACTGTCTGGGCCAGTTGCCTTTCTGGCGTCTAAGGATCTTAACTGTTTTACAATCCCAGATACACTAAACACTATGTCAGCCATCCTTTCGTTTGTTCGATAATTGTAAGAGGGAATGGTGCTACAGTCCTCTATCGTAAACGAGTTTTTGAAAACTAGGTTTAGAATTTCGGCCTTCTGTTTATCATCATCAGTTACTGTCAGCAAGAGCAAGTGTTAGACTATTTGTAGCGTTCATAGATTATACGTACGACCAAAATTTTTTGGGGTTTATTTTTAGAATCTGCAGATAAAATATTGCTTTCAAATTCGTTAAAAGAGTCTCTCATTGTCCTTCTGACAGCTGCTTTCATTTCGCATAATTTTTGTTTGTCAGCGAGGCAGTGACTACGTTTAAAACGGCTGTGCAAGATTCTCTGCTTTCTCAGCAACTTCCTAATATGTTTGTTGTACCAAGGTGGATCCTTTCCCTCCCCTATACTTTTGCTAGGCACATACTTCTCTAGCACATGGTGGACAATACAGAGGAGCATAGAGATATGCATCGAACCAGTCTTCGGACTGAAGGCCACAACAATAACAATTAGTCAATTATGTATCACAGATGCGATAAACAACACTCGACAAAGAACTGACCATTTCATCTACTGCACAAGGAATTAGTTTTACCTCAAAGACAAAACTTCTGTTAAACTTGAGCTCAGTTTAATTTTACTGTTTTTATGGAATTGCTGAGGTGGCATGAGCTAGCTGCAAGACCAGTTAGCGCCACCAGGACATAATTATCATTTTATCGTGTAAAAAAATTGCAATAAGTAAAAATGCTTGACAATTTTTAAATTGATGAAATTTCCGACAAGTGCCGTAGCGTGCTTCCATGTTTCTGTCCGCATCCATTCCCCGTTATCGAACGGTGCTTTTCCTCTGTAGTGTAGGTAGCTAACTTCCCGGTTGACCGCGCTGAATATTTAACCGGCACCCTGGCCCTACAAGAGAGTCGCCACACGCTAACTCAATTGCTTCCAAATCAATTTAATCTCAAACAAACGTTTTACGTCAGCCACAATCCCTACACGGGTGGTAGGCATTCAACGCTAGGTGAGTTACCAAGCATGGTTCCTCACGCAGTTTGTGCGCCATAATAAAATATATATTTGCTGTAATCTGTGTTATCACGTGAATTATTCATCTTGGATGGCGTACCTCGACTCTATTCATATCATTCGGCAGGAGGGACAGGCTACTGGGATTTCTTCTAGGAATTAGATTCTATGCGCGAGTAAGCTTTAAGAACACGTTTACTTTCAACCTCTAATTAAGTTAAATAGAAGGTAAGTCCAACACTAAGTTACCATTCTTTCTTTTCGGTTATTAGGAGAGCGCATTACAGGTGTTGTGTTTGTATGATGTATGACGAACAAGAACATAAGCCTACGAAACAAAATTTTGACTCGGTAACACCAATAAGTTAATGGGCGCTAAAAGAATTCGCATTCGGGAGGACGACAGTTCAATCCCGTCTCCGGCCATCCTGATTTAGGTTTTTCGTGATTTCCCTAAATCGTTTCAGGCAAATGCCGGGATGGTTCCTTTGAAAGGGCACGGCCGATTTCCTTCCCAATCCTTCCCTACCCCGAGCTTGCGCTCCGTCTCTAATGACCTCGTTGTCGACGGGGCGTTAAACACTAACCACCACCACCGCCGCTAAAAGAATTACCATTGTAAGATATACGTATGTAGGGACTCCAAGAGGAGATGAAAAGGAAAGTGGAGACTGGAAGCATTTTTGAGCACTATCTTGCTAATTTTTGACTGTCTCAAGTGTGCATAATCTGGTGGGATTCATATCCTGAAAAAATCAGAAGGTAACACCTGTTTGTTCGGCAGGATATCTCATGCATGCGACAAACGAAATTCACTGTCGAGCATGTGGTGTTGTTAACAACGTAAGGCTTACCAGAAAGAAAGAGTCGATGACATCACTTTGGATGAACCGAAATATTTTTCGTCTGTCCAATTGGAAATAATTTATTCCTTCGCCACGCTGATACCTTTCCTTCACGAAATGTGATTGTAGTGTCGTAAAGATATGGGTTTGTAATGAGTGCATCAAGAGAGTGTTTTGATTGCGTTTTTGAGCGAATGAGGGTCTGAAATGCGTTTCCGACACCAAACAACTCCTCTCTAGTAGCACCAACGGCACCACTGATGTTAAGTTTACTGTCGACAGTTCTTCAGCCATGGCTCTACGAGCCACTACAGACGGATATGGTTGACACAACACCTGCTGATTAGAAGCTGTATGCATCATCTCTTCTCTCCTTGATCGTCAAATTCGTCACTGAAAAATTGTCCACTAAATATATGAAACTGACTACTTTCGTGTCGAGCGGAAACACATTACCCAAGGGCTGTGTGTTTGACTGCAGGGGCGGGTTTAATGCAATAAAAATAGCATCACTACATCGACAGACGCTACAAAAACCCGTTTTGTTCTTGACAGGTGCTTGAAAAGCACCAGTGAAGTACAATGGTTCACATATAGCGTGACAATCATTGAACTGTATGAAATAAAATCATCATAACTTCTGAACGGTTTGTGCTAGGACGTTCAAACTGCACGGTTGGCCACGGGGCATGATGGGAATTAGTATGCACAAGAATGCGACGAAGCTCACTTTCATTTGGATCGGTTCATCAACAAGCAAAATTGGCGCATTTGGGAGACTGAGAATCCGCATTTCGCGATCGAGAAGTCTCTTCACCATCAACGGGTGACTGTGTGGTGTGCAGTGTCCATTCGCAGAATAATCGATGTTTGTTCGCCCGATTCTTGAGTACTGTTCATCTATCTGGGATTCCTATGAGATAGGACTTATAGAGGAGATAGAGAAGAATCAACGAAGAGTGGCGCGTTTCGTCAAGGGATCATTTAGCTGGTGAGAAAGCGTTAAGGAGATGCTAAACAAACTCCATTGGCAGGCGTTACAAGAGAGATGTTGTGCATCATGGAGAGATTTACTATTGAAATTTCGGGACAGCACTTTTCAGGAGAAGTCAGACAACATATTACTTCCCCCCACATACATCTCGTGTCTTGACCATGAGGAGAAAATTCGAGAAATTAGAGCCAATACAGAGGCTGACAATCATTCTTCCGATACACTATTCGTGAGTGGAACAGGGTTGAAGGATCAGATAGTGGTACCGAAAGTACTCTCCGTCACACACCATTGGGTGGCTTGCGGCACATGATGTAAATGCAGATACTCCTTGGTGGCACAGTGACTCCAAATGTTACCTGAAGGTTTTGGAAGATGATTTCATCTCCATTATCCAAAGTGACCCTGATTTCGATAATATGTGGTTCATGCAAGACGGAGCTGGACCCCATCGAAGCAGGAGAGTGTTTTGATGTCCTGGAGGAGCATTTTGGTGACTGCATTCTGACTCTGGGGAACCCAGAGGCCACTGGCATGGGCCTCAATTGGCCACCATATTCTCCAGATTTGAATGCATGCAACTCCTTTATACCTATTCCCTCGTCATTTTTCGCAATTCTATTGATTTTATGTCAGATCAATCCATGCGATCATGAAATAACCTCTCTTTCTGTGTTCTAAAATCGCTTCTAAATGTAGCACAGCTGCCAACACCTAAGTAGTACAACAAAGTTTGTTATAGCACATTTTGTTAGTGCAGGTTGCCTGCATCAGGGGCATGTATGCACTCAGGGGCAAACCTATTGTTCTGTTAAGTGCTTTTCCATGTGAGCCTATTGTTCTGTTAAGTGCTTTTCCATGTCAATGTATTCTTCTGTTAAGTGCTTCTCCATGTCACCACACTTAACCTATTGTTCCCCCAGCCCCTCCCCCTCCCCTCCCATCTCAGGAAGATGGGGGCAGGCCATTTTGTTACTGCAGGTTGCCTACATAAGGGGCAGGTATTTACTCAGGGGCAAACCTATTGTTCTCCTTTGATTGACGGGTCCTTAGCCTATTGTTCTGTTAAGTGGTTTTCTGTGTCGCTGCACTTAACCTATTGTCCCCCCACGCCCTCTCACTCCCCTCCTTCCTCAGGAAACTCCCTACCCCTCACTGCTACAGGTACACTTTCAGGTCTGGGTTAACCTATTGTTCTGTTAAGTGCTTTTCTATGTCACCCCCATTTCCTTTTGATTGACAGGCACTTAACCTAAGGCCCCCCCCCTCACCCTCTCCAAGACAAGATATCCCGAAGTTCACTCACACACATAATGCCAAATGCAGATCTGTTTGACTTCTTAGTAATGATCCCAGATCGCAGAAACTGACAACGGTCGGGAAAGACAAGATGATTAAAGACAAGATGTACAGCAACAACCATAAAACCATTGCTGAGCTGAAAACAGCCATTCAGGAGGTCATCGACAGCATCGACATTTGGATGTTTCAGCGGGTCATGCTGAATTTTGCAAGTCGTCTACGCCACATCATCGTCAATGACGACAGGCATATCGAATATGTAATAACCTAAATCCGAAAATCTGTAATGACATTTACAATTAAATAAAGTGTGTCATAGTCTGTACCTAATTTTAGGTTTCTTCTTATAGTTCAATAATTGTCACCCTGTAAATCCCACCAAGGACGTATCGAGAGCGTTGGGGGGACGATTTCAGCACGAACACATGCACCAAGGACCATTCAGCAGTCGTCAAACGCACTGGTGGAGGAATGAAACGCCCTAACACAAGGACTCCTCACCAGCTTTGTGGCCGTCGTAGAAGCACGTTACAGACCATGCATTGCCTTCCGTGGTGATCATAAAACCTATTAAGAACCATGTCCCACCTTTTATAAACTATAGGGAGCTATATAAAATTTTAGTGACTTTAGTGTAATTACTGTATTTAAATCAAAAGTGTCATTTGTGTTCGTATCATTACGTACTGCTGTCAGTTACGTTCTGTTCATTCAATGTACGGTCCAACTTCCATCGAGCTATCATCATTCCAGGGGCCCCACCCTTTCAGGGGACCCGCACCCGAACACTACTTTTTCGAGCAATATTAACAATTACAGATTCGTCTTGAAAAAATGGCACTGTTTAGGATTACGTGTAAATGATTGGAAGTATTTAAAGCACTGGAAAGAATACATCACAGACATAAGATTGTGTGTGTTTCCAAGTGCCTGAAGAACACGTATGACGTAATTCTATAATATCCAACCACTCTCTACAAACTAGTGCAAGAGTTTTACTTACATGTGTCGCTGCACTATAATTATCTGTGCATTATTACGATTGCGTCTCAGAATTGTCGACAGAGGTTGTTTGCTAGACAGCGTCTACAAAACTCCGTCAGAATAGGCCTCAGAGAGCCCAACAGTGCCGACCGACCACCGCGTCATCTTCAGCCGACTCGAGTTATCGGATGCGGATATTGAGGAGAGTAAGGTCAGAACTCCGCTTTCCCGGCCGTTGTCAGTTTTTGTGATCTGGGGTCGTTACTAATCGGTCAAACAGATTCTCATTTGATACTACGTGTCTGAGTGCACTTCGGTAGGTCAATAGCGTATATTGACCCGGGTGGTCAACCATCCAACTGCTAGCCACGCCCGAAAGTCCTTAACTTCTCTGATCTGACGGGAAGCGGCGTATGGACACGGCACAGCCGAATGTTAACGAAGATAGCCTAAAAGTCATTTGTTGATACTCCCTCCCACCAGACGACGTAGGCCGCTGCGCGAAACAAACGTACAACCACAATACTCACAATGCCTGACAACTGTACGTTTGAATGAAGATTGGTGATCATCTACGAAGGGACTTCAAAACATAAGTTACACACTTTTATGGCAGATCAAGTAACTTTTATTGAATGCTGCAGTACGTTTCAGAATGATGCAGATACATGACATTAATTTTCAGCATAGTCACCAAGTCTCTATAAATAACGGTCGGAGCGTTCTGTCAAGCTTTCAATTCCGCGACTATACAAATCTGCTCCTTGGTCTCGGAGCCATTCGAGACGTCGATAACCGCTGTGGGAACGTCCTTGTCGCTGGAAAATTTTCGACTGGTGCGAATCAGTTCCTGTATTGGCTGGAAATTGTCATCTGTGGTCAATATAGATTGTCTTTCTACCCGATCAGTGTTACCCACGTCTGCGCGGCCTTGGTCAAATTGTTGGCACCGTTTCACTACTGCTGTCCGTGACACTGCATTTGGTCCACTCGCCGCTGAAATTCCACGGTAAATCTGCGTGCAATGATGACTTTTGCCCACAAGGATCGTACTGTCCTGCTTTCTTCAATTTTGGAATATATTTCCGTTTTCCATTCCCACCCTGTGATGCATCCGTTAAAAGCACCCCCGCAGATCTGTGTCTGCAGGAGACCCAAAACATGTACAGTGGAATCTCGCTTAACGAGCATCCCCCATAACGCTCAATTCGCATAACGAACAAAACAAGTTGTAAAAAAATGACTCGCTTGACGAGCAAAACACTTAACAAGTGACGACGATTTAGTGTGACGTCACCAGCCATTCGCGCGCGGCGGGGGAAACGTTCAGCAATATGAACACCTTTCTTTGTCGGCAGCAGCATATGAATAATGTCTTTAGTAAGTACTGCAGTCTGGCTCTTTCTGGTACCATCTTAGTGCAGCTTGTGATCAAACATTTTTCTAAACTTGTGTTCACACAGTGTTTTTGTCTGGAAATTTTAGTAACCTCCGTAGAAATGTCCCCGAGGATAAAGCCGGAAGAAGACGACCATAAGAAAAAGAAATGACCTTAGAAGTGAAACGTAAAATCATTGAAAAATGTGAACATGATCTGAATGTTGCTGTTTTAGCACGCACATGCTATCGGCCTACATCAACTATTTGCACTATCCTCAAGAAGAGGATTAAGGAGATAGCTGCTTCAAATGGAGTGACAAGGGTATCTAAACAACGCTTTCATATTCTATACGATGTCGAAAGGTTGCTCCTTATATGGATAAATGAACAGCAATTACAAGGCTACACTATTAACGAAAACATCATTTGTGAAGAGGCGAGAATGATTTTCGCTGACCTCGTTAAGAAGACGCCAGGATCATCAGCGGCGGAAGAAGTGTGTAAGGGAAGCAGTGGGTGGTTCGAGAAGCTTAAGAGAAGAAGCGGCATCCACAGCGCTGTGAGACACGGCGAAGCATCTCGCTCCGACACAAAGGCAGCAGAGAACTTCATCAGCAACCTCAAGATGCTCGCAGATTCTGAGGGTTATCTGCAGCAATAGGTTTTTAATTGTAACGAGACAAGTCTGTTCTGGAAAAAGATACCGAAGCTTACCTTTATAAGAGCAGAGAAGAATGCATTGCCCGGTAACAAGCCAATGAAAGAAAGTCTCACTCTACTATTCTGTGCCAATGCAAGTGGCAATTTGAAAATTAAACTGCTGCTTGTTTATCATTTAGAAACTCCACGAGCCTTCAAGAAGTGTCAAGTCCAGAAGATGAGGTTAAATGTGATGTGGACGTCCAACAACAAGGCTTGGGTGACACGTGATCTTTTTTGTGATTGTATCAATGAAGTGTTTGGCCTTTCGGTGAAAAAATATTTGCTTGAGGTGTATATGCCACTTCATGTCTTGCTTGTTATGGACAACGCTCCAGTCCATTCTCCAGGCCTACGAGACTACCTCCTTGAAGAATTTCAATTCATCAAGACCCAATTTCTGCCTCCCAACACCACTCCATTACTCCAGCCTATGGACCAGCAGGTTATTTCTAACTTTAAGAACCTCTACCCTAAAGCACTCTTCGAGT
The DNA here is from genome assembly GCF_023864275.1 of Schistocerca cancellata. Lineage (NCBI taxonomy): Eukaryota > Metazoa > Arthropoda > Insecta > Orthoptera > Acrididae > Schistocerca > Schistocerca cancellata. The sequence continues at coordinate 212,653,578 of NC_064629.1, read as the reverse complement.
ATTGCTTTGAGTTGACTGAAGCTACCAATCTCACTCTCAGAGAGTTTTCGAAATATCGCTACAACATCGTAGCCTGAGTCAGTCATCGAAAAGGAAGGGGTTACCAAGAGAACTCTCACTTCTGCTTAGAAGAATCTTTGGACGGAGTGCGTTGTCGAATGTGACTCCGAGGCAATTGAGTCAGTACCTGAAGAGCCTGTAGCCAACGAGATTGTGTCTTTAGCCAAGAGCATGGGACTAGAAGTGGATAACAATGATATCGATTAACTTGTGGAAGATCACAGCCAAGAAATGACTATCGAAAAGGTTATGGAGTTGCAGCGAGCTTCACAGCAAGAAGTTGTGGAGAGGAGTTCTTCAGAGGAAGACGAGGAGGAGGTGGTAACAGCAAAGCAGAAACCTGGCGCAGTAAGAGAAATGCTGAAAGCATGGGAATCGGTTGCATCATACATTGAAAATCATCACCCTACTAATCCAGTGTCTACGCACACTACAAATTTATTTGACGATAAGGCTGTGTCGCATTTTCGGCAAGTCTTGAAGCGTCAGCAGAAACAAATGACTATACGAGGTGCATTCAAGTTCTAAGGCCTCCGATTTTTTTTCTCCGGACTGGAAAGAGATAGAAACATGCGCATTGTTTTAAAATGAGGCCGCGTTCATTGTCAATATGTCCCAGAGATGGCAGCACCGTACGGCAGATGGAATTTTACCGCGAGCGACGAGAATGAGAACTATTTTAAATACTTAAAATGGCGACGTTTTCCTTACTTGAACAGCGTGCAATCATTCGTTTTCTGAATTTGCGTGGTGTGAAACCAATTGAAATTCATCGACAGTTGAAGGAGACATGTGGTGATGGAGTTATGGATGTGTCGAAAGTGCGTTCGTGGGTGCGACAGTTTAATGAAGGCAGAACATCGTGTGACAACAAACCGAAACAACCTCGAGCTCGCACAAGCCGGTCTGACGACATGATCGAGAAAGTGGAGAGAATTGTTTTGGGGGAACGCCGAATGACTGTTGAACAGATCGCCTCCAGAGTTGGTATATCTGGGGGTTCTGTGCACACAATCCTGCATGACTACCTGAAAATGCGAAAAATGTCATCCAGGTGGGTGCCACGAATGCTGACGGACGACCACATGGCTGCCCATGTGGCATGTTGCCGAGCAATGTTGACACGCGACGACAGCACTAATGGGATGTTCTTTTCGTCGGTTGTGACAATGGATGAGACGTGGTTGCCATTTTTCAATCCAGAAACAAAGCGCCAGTCAGCTCAATGGAAGCACACAGATTCACCGCCACCAAAAAAATTTCGGGTAACCGCCAGTGCTGAAAAAATGATGGTGTCCATGTTCTGGGACAGCGAGGGCGTAATCCTTACTCACTGCGTTCCAAAGGGCACTAAGGTAACAGGTGCATCCTACGAAAATGTTTTGAAGAACAAATTCCTTCCTGCACTGCAACAAAAACGTCCGGGAAGGACTGCGCGTGTGCTGTTTCACCAAGACAACGCACCCGCACATCGAGCTAACGTTACTCAACAGTTTCTTCGTGGTAACAACTTTGAAGTGATTCCTCATGCTCCCTACTCACCTGACCTGGCTCCTAGTGACTTTTGGCTTTTTCCAACAATGAAAGACACTCTCCGGGGCCGCACATTCACCAGCCGTGCTGCTATTGCCTCAGCGATTTTCCAGTGGTCAAAACAGACTCCTAAAGAAGCCTTCGCCGCTGCCATGGAATCATGGCGTCAGCGTTGTGAAAAATGTGTACGTCTGCAGGGCGATTACGTCGAGAAGTAACGCCAGTTTCATCGATTTCGGGTGAGTAGTTAATTAGAAAAAAATCGGAGGCCTCAGAACTTGAATGCACCTCGTAGATAGCTTCGTAGTAAAAAAAGAATTAGTTATGTACCGTGAATAATAAAGTACATAATACCGTATGTATAATTTTCTTTGAATAAATGGTATCAACAAGATAAAACTTTTAGTACTTTTTCTGCATGGAACACATATCGTATTTTACATTAGTTAATATGGAACTAATGTTTCGCTTAACGAGTGTTTCGCACTACGAGTAAGAGTCTGTAGCGAATTATGCTCTCTACGCGGGGTTCCACTATATCCTCTCCTGACAAAGTGCCGCTCCTGTTGAGCGACAGTCTCAATGTAGCTAGTCTCGGTGTAGAATGACATGAGTAATTTACTTTTTGAAGCCCTTCGTAGCTTATTTAGCACTGTTTTCGTAATATTGTTTTATGTCCATTTCACTACTTTTGACTTCAGGCAGATGGTGTCTTTGCAGTATGTTTGTTAGTCTAACATGTTTTAACACATTTCTGTAAAGGTATCATACATGCTTTAATCTTTAACCCATCTGGACACGAAAGTGTTCTCGTTCTCTCCTTATAAAAGTAGCCGTGCTAGGTTTCGAGCTTTCACCACTAAGCATAAAGCGAATCAAACTTTCCTAACCAGTGTGTCGCCTAGTTATACTGTGAGGCACTGTATTTTGGCGTTTGTCGTGAAATATTGATCTAGCTAGCGTTTTAAACATTATACGTTTATCATACCATGCACTTTACTTTTCAACGTGAGCTGGAATTATTTACAACACACTTCGAAACCTTCTGCACAAGTCAGCACCTATGACGTTGGGAAGCTATCAGTTCTGCATGCTGGTAATTCGAGTGATGGTAAAAACCTGAAACGGTAAACTTGGTGAAAACAAGGGTAAGAATTCTCTGCTCACTTGCTCTGTTTCAGTATATACACGTCCAAAACGGCTAGTGGTCAAAAATTATTACAGTTTCACCATGGTGAGAGCTGTTATTCGCAAACAGTTGTTTCTTCCATGCTATGGAGCTACTAAGAGTCGACAGCGGCAGGAAGTTTTAGAGTCTAGTGTAATGTTGATTTGGTCAGATAAAGGTTCAAAACCGAAGACGAGTAGCACCTATTAGTGGTTAAATTAGTGAAATAAAATATTGTTAGAATCTACGTTCACATATAATGTGGAAGTAAAATTATACATTAAAAATGAGTAAGTTACATCGAGAACTCAAAGACTGAAATACACTGGACAGATAAGAGACTGGTTCTCAATATATGCATGAGTCAGAGTACATAAACAGGTACCAATGACGTAAAGAAAGAGGACTGAATAAGAAAGGTTTCCTGCAAGGCTGTCCTCTCTCTCTCTCTCTCTCTCTCTCTCTCTCTCTCACTACTCCTATCTCTCTCTCAGTATTTATTTTACTTATTTATAGAAAATGCAATGCAAATAATAGAAAGCGGCACCAAAGACATAAAGATTTATGATAAACAAATATATTGGACACGAATTGTTGTTGAGATCGCATTCTTAGCAGATACTGAAAAGAATATGAAGTATATGTCAAAAATTTTGTCTGATGCCTCGGACAACCACGAACTACAAATGAACACAAACAGTACTAAAACAGCGGTGGTAGATCAATTGACCACGGTCAGCAGTAGTTTTCCTCTTCAAGACCGGCGATGACTCTGCCACATCGATACACAGGAAGTTGCTGCCTGTTTATGGGAAGAACACAGTGTATCGAAGCAGTATCCAGCGGTGGTTGCAGAGGTTTAAAGAAGATGATTTCTCTCTACTGGACAATCCACGATGCGGTAGACCATCGACGGCAGTGAGTGATGTGAATAAGGAGACCATTGATGAAATCATCCAAAATGACAGATGTGTGAATCATCCAAAATGACAGATGTGTGACGACACGACAGCTTGCTCAAATGACTCGTTTGTCATTGGATACAGTCACTAGGGTACAGGAAAATCTGTGCACGTTGGGTGCCTAGATTATTAAGAGAAATGAAAACGATGAGGACGAATGTGTGCGAGGGTCTCATGAAGACCTTTACTGAAGAGTGGACATAATGTTTTGACGGCGTCATTAACCAGGATGAAACATGGTCGTTTTTGTCCGAACCTGACAGAAAACCCAATCCATGGAGTGGCGTCATCCGGGTTCCCCTCGGAAGAAGAAACAAGACTTTCACGGACAGTAGGCCGAAAGGTAAAGGCCTCCTTCTTCTGGGATCAGTGTGGTGACATTTTCATTGACTTTTTGGAACCTGGCTCCACAATTAACCGGGACCGTTACTGTTTGTCATTGGACAAGCTGCGGCGTGCCATCAAGACTCACAGACCGCAGCTTCAGGGTCAGATCATCAGACTACACCATGACAATGCCAAACCCCATACAGCCCTTATGACGCAGGAGAAAATCAGGAAAATGGATTTGAAAATGGTTCCTCATCCTCCCTGCGGTCCGGACTTGGCTCCGTATCATTTTGACCTCTCTGGTCGTCTGAAGGCCCACCTGCACGGTAAAACGTTTGATAGGAGAAAGTTCTTATTTCCTGTGTCAAGCGATGGTGTGAAAGTCAATCCCCAGAACTTTGGTAAAGTGCATTTACATCGTGGAAAGAACGTTGGGCCAGATGCGTCACAGCTGATGGAGTCTACATTGAGTAGGCTCAATGTATAGACAAATGTTTCAATTATGTTCACAAGAAATTTCATTCTCGTCCTGCAAAAAAATAAAAAAATTAGAGACGACTGTGCAAAACTTTTTGAACGCCCTTTGTATAAAATATCACTATACAAATTACCATCAGCATAATATTCTTGCGCCTATGTCCTGCATCGGCGCAGGGTCGGTTAACAGCGTATTTGGCATGGTTAATTTAAGGGCGGTGGGGGGAGGGGGGGCGGATGCCCTTCCTGTCGACATTCCATTACCCTCCGAACGGAATACAGTGAGGTGACAAAAGTCGTGATACTTCCCAATATCGTGTCGGACCTCCTTTTGCCCAGAGCAGTGTGGCAGCTCGACGTGGCATGGACTCAACAAGTCGTTAAAAGTCACACACACAAATATTGGGCCATGCTGCCTCTATAGCTGTCCATAATTGTGAAAAAGTTGCAGATGCAGGACGTTTTGATCGAACTGAACTCTTGAGTATGTCCCATAAATGTAGGATGAGGCCGGCCGAGTGGCCGTGCGGTTCGAGGGGCTACAGTCTGGAACCGAGCGACTGCTACGGTCGCAGGTTCGAATCCTGCCTCGGGAATGGATGTGTGTGATGTCCTTAGGTTAGTTAGGTTTAATTAGTTCTAAGTTCTAGGCGACTGATGACCTAAGAAGTTAAGTCGCATAGTGCTCAGAGCCATTTGAACCATTTTTTTTGTAGGATGAGATTCATGTCCGGCGATCTGGTTCGCCAAATCATTCGCTTGGATTGTCCAAGATGTTCTTCATACCAATCGCGAACAACTGTGGCCTTTTGACATGGCGCATTGCCATCTATAAAAATTCCAACGCTGTTTGGGAACATGAGGTCCATGACTTGCTGTAAATGGTCTCCAAGTAGCCAAAATTAACCATTTCCAGTCAATGATCGGTTCAGTTGGACCAGACGACCGAGTCTCTTCCACATAAATACAACCCATACCATTATAGAGCCCCTACCATCTTGTACAGTACCTTGTTGAAAATTTGAGTCCATGGCTTCGTGGGATCTGCGTTACATTCAAACCCTACCATCAGCTCTTACCAACTGAAATCGGCGCTAATTTAAGCAGGTCATGGTTTTCCAGTCATCTAGAGCTCAATCGACATGGTCACGATCCCAGGAGAAATGCTACAGGCGATGGGGTGCTGTCAGCAAAGGCACTCGCGTCGGTCGTCTGCTGCCATAGCCCATTAACGCCAAATTTGGTCGCATTGTCCTAATTGATATGTTCGGCGTACGTCAAACATGGATTTCTGACGTCATTTCGCGTAGCGCTGCTTGTCTATTAGCATTGGCAACTCTACGCAAACGCTGCTGTCTCGGTCGTTAAGTGAAGGCTGTTAGTCACGGCATTGTCTGTGGTGAGAAGTAGTGTCTGGAGTTTGGTATGCTCGACACACACTTGATATTGTGGATCTCGGAATACTGGACTCCCTGACGATTTCCGAAATGAAATGCGTCTAGTTCCAACAACTATTCCACGTTCAAAGTCTGTTAATTCCTGACGTGCACCCATAACCACGTTGGAAACGTTTTCACATGAATCGCCTAAGTACAAACGACATTGCCAATGCACTGCCCTTACAGACCTTGAATAAGCGATACTACCGTCATCCGTATATATGCGTATCACTGTCCCATGATTTTTATCATCTCAGTGTATGTGTATCCCACTTTGTTGGTTGGTTGATTTGGGGGAGGGAACAAAACAGCGAAGTACTGGTTCCATTGGATTAGAGAAGGACGAGGAAGGAAGTCGGGTGTGCCCTTTTGAAAGGAACCATCCCAGCATTTGTCTGAAGTGATTTAGGGAAGTCACGGAAGACCTAAATCAGGATGGCTGGATGCGGGTTTGAACCGTCGTCTTCCCGAATACATGTCCAGTGTGCTAACCACTGCGCCACATCGCTCAGTAACCAGCTGGCTGGCTGCGTGTAGTGTTGTTTACGTGAAAGCGAACGAAAGTTTTTCTAAATACTTACGAATCATGTAACTAAAGAGGGGCTTGGATACCAGCCCAATATTTAGCTAGTGGGATGTGGGAAACTGCCTAAAAACCACATCCAGGTTGGGCGACACACTGACACCCTTTGTTAATCCTCCGAGGGGATTAGATCGGGAACGGCGCACCTCCTAGTCCCGGAAGAAGCGTATTAACACACATGGCTATACGGGTGGGTGTACTATACAAATTGTACTTTAATGAATTGATGAGATTATAAAAAATTTTTAAATATTTTTTTTTAAATTTCTCTTTCCTTTTATGGCGACTAACTTTTTATGGTGGTCCATAATACACGAAAAAATATAAAAAAATCTTATTACATCTGTAGGGGTTCCAGATTTTACGGACTTTACATGAGCTTGATCCATAACGACCTTACGATATACAGGGTGTTACAAAAAGGTACGGCCAAACTTTCAGGAAACATTCCTCACACACAAATAAAGAAAAGATGTTATGTGGACATGTGTCCGGAAACGCTTAATTTCCATATTAGAACTTATTTTAGTTTCGTCATTCCAACGTGATCAAATTGTAAATTTTCACGATCAACATGTGTGGGCTGACGAGAATCCGCACACAATTGTGCAATCACGTCATCAACACAGATTTTCTGTGAACGTTTGGGCAGGCATTGTTGGTGATGTCTTGATTGGGCCCCATGTTCTTCCACCTACGCTCAATGGAGCACGTTATCATGATTTCATATGGGATACTCTACCTCTGCTGCTAGAACATGTGCCTTTACAAGTACGACACAACATGTGGACCATGCACGATGGAGTTCCTGCACATTTCACTCGAAGTGTTCGTACGCTTCTCAACAACAGATTCGGTGACCGATGGATTGGTAGAGGCGGACCAATTCAATGGCGTCCACGCTCTCCTGACCTCAACCCAACCCTCTTGACTTTCATTTATGGGGGCATTTGAAAGCTCTTGTCTACGCAACACAGGTACAAAATGTAGAGACTCTTCGTGCTCGTATTGTGGACGGCTGTGATACAATACGCCATTCTCCAGGGCTGCATCAGCGCATCAGGGATTGCATGCGACGGAGGGTGGATGCATGTATCCTCGCTAACGGAGGACTTTTTGAACATTTCCTGTAACAAAGTGTTTGAAGTCACGCTGGTACGTTCTGTTGCCGTGTGTTTCCATTCCATGATTAATGTGATTTGAAGGGAAGTAATAAAATGAGCTCTAACATGGAAAGTAAGCGTTTCCGGACACATGTCCACATAACATATTTTCTTTCTTTGTGTGTGAGGAATGTTTCCTGAAAGTTTGGCCGTACCTTTTTGTAACACACTGTAGTATGAGGTCCTCAGAAAATAATAATTACATTATATCAACAAAAAGCAATTGCAGTTAATCTCATGTACTGAAAACTAACAAAATAATATCTACCAATATATGGACAGGCATGAACAAACAAGTTAAAGTGAAACGAATTTTGGAGACGAACCGAGCAGGTGGTTAATGATATCGTAAAAATCCCATTTACCAAGTGAACAGCAAGTTTCAGCGCAGGAAGGGATAAGGCCAGAACAATACATTATTCCTTTTAAGGTAAATAAGGCCGGGACAGAGGGAAAGTGGCTGCCCGTCATTAACAGGGCTAGGTTGGGATCCAGCAAGAAAAATAAAAATGTATTCACCTCTAGCGAAACGATGACTGGCTGAAGTCATACTTGGCGACGCAGACGCGACACGGTGGGGAGATCACCATTATACTGTAGGTCTCTAGAAGAGCGTAGCGTTCCAAAGGATTGGACAAGGGCACAGGTCATCCCCGTTTTCAAGAAGGGACGTCGAACAGATGTGCAGAACTATAGACCTATATCTCTAATGTCGATCAGTTGTAGAATTTTGGAACACGTATTATGTTCGAGTATAATGACTTTTCTGGAGACTAGAAATCTACTCTGTAGGAATCAGCATGGGTTTCGAACAAGACGGTCGTGTGAAACCCAGCTCGCGCTATTCGCCCACGAGACTCAGAGGGCCATAGACACGGGTTCACAGGTAGATGCCGTGTTTCTTGACTTCCGCAGGGCGTTCGATAAAGTTCCCCACAGTCGTTAAATGAACAAAGTAAGAGCATATGGACTATCAGACCAATTGTGTGATTGGATTGAAGAGTTCCTAGATAACAGAGCGCAGCATGTCATTAATGGAGAGAAGTCTTCCGAAGTAAGAGTGATTTCAGGTGTGCCGCAGGGGAGTGTCATAGGACCGTTGCTATTCACAATATACATAAATGACCTTGTGGATGACATCGGAAGTTCACTGAGGCTTTTTGCAGATGATGCTGTGGTGTAACGAGAGGTTGTAACAATGGAAAATTGTACTGAAATGCAGGAGGATCTGCAGCGAATTGACGCATGGTGCAGGGAATGGCAACTGAATCTTAATGTAGACAAGTGTAATGTGCTGCGAATACACAGAAAGATAGATCCCTTATCATTTAGCTACAAAATAGCAGGTCAGCAACTGGAAGCAGTTAATTCCATAAATTATCTGGGAGTACGCATTAGCAGTGATTCAAAATGGAATGGTCATATAAAGTTGATCGTCGGTAAAGCAGATGCCAGACTGAGATTCATTGGAAGAATCCTAAGGAAATGCAATCCGAAAACAAAGGAAGTAGGTTACAGTACGCTTGTGCACCCACTGCTTGAATACTGTTCAGCAGTGTGGGATCCGTACCAGATAGGGTTGATAGAAGAGATAGAGATCCAACGGAGAGCAGCGCGCTTCGTTACAGGATCATTTAGTAATAGCGAAAGCGTTACGAAGATGATAGATAAACTCCAGTGGAAGACTGCAGGAGAGACGCTCAGTAGCTTTTGTTAAAGTTTCGAGAACATACCTTCACCGAAGTGTCAAGCAGTATATTGCTGCCTCCTACGTATATCTCGCGAAGAGACCATGAGGATAAAATCAGAGAGATTAGAGCCCACACAGAAGCATACCGACAATCCTTCTTTCCACGAACAATACGAGACTGGAATAGAAGGGAGAACCGATAGAGGTACTCAGGGTACCCTCCGCCACACACCGTCAGGTGGCTTGCGGAGTATGGATGTAGATGTAGATGTAGATATAAAAGCATTTTGAGACCTAAAATTTCTAGCTCTCTCTCTCGTCTCAAGGCGGATCGCACAAGGGTGTGGAAATAAGTGAGGGCGTTGGGAGCTTTGCTTTCTGGAAAGTGAAGACGATACGCTTCACGTATCGTGGCGTCAGATAGCAAAGCTGTAGTTAATTATTCCTGCCGGAATTTTTGCGGGCAAAGAAATTGTGCACGTCTCTACAACCCATAGAGAGTGTGCAATAGCCAATATTTCGACCAGGCAAAGATTAACGTTCTATGGAATGCAGGAAAGTTGCGACTTAGTGAATTCAGTCAAGGCTAGAGTAGGGAATTAGCGTTTCAGAGCCAGCACTGAGACAACGCCAGTGCAGAAGCCGCTTGGTAAAGTACTATCGCGCATTAGACCACAGTAAATGCTGAGTCTAGATTTTGTTCACTCCAACTTGCGTACGCTTTGACCATTGAATATCAAAAGCTAGAATAATAACCTACCGTCGCATTGAGTACATGAGAGTTTTTTCATTGGTTCAAAAAGTAAATTTATTCTCCTCCAGCTCAGTGCATTGACCGGCTATGACAGTGCAGATTTAAATGATCTGATGAGGATTTTTAATAATCATTCATTCCTGAGATAAAAAAATTTCATGTGTAGAGATAACGATTTTAATAATAGTCATTTCAATATGTCCAAGAATTAAATATTTTGTTTTTGTGTGTCAAAAGTAATTGAACATGATTGTTGTTTATCACCTGACCCCTGAAAGCAACAGTTGATAAATTATATGTAGCATAAAACAGGGAATAGCTGTGTTGTCTTCCTAGAGTAGACTCCAAACTTCCACTTTTATTAATTCATGCATTCTAGGTACGTGACAGCAGCATTTCTAATGATTTTTGTTATGACCCGCACCTGATATTAGCTGTCTTACAGGGCCAGGGTCATATTTATTTAGAATGTCTGTTTGACACCCTGGGCATGAGAAGACATTTCAGATGTTTTGTCCATCTGCGCACTAACTGGTAAGCTAAGATTACACACATTAGTACACACACTGTGCAGATACAAAGGTCAGACATATGACACAGCGGTAACTTTACTTTACTGTTACGCTTTTGATATTCGCCGACGATACGAGAGCACTCACCACAGTAGTTGCGTGTATTAGGCTACAGTGTCGGCTACCGCCTTCATAATGCTGTTATACAAGGTGTCCCAGCTATCTTGTCCACCCAAAATATCTCTGGAACAATAACAGCTATTGGAAAACGGCTTTCACCGATATCAATGTAGGGCTGGGGCCCATGAATGTACGTATTTGGAAACATTCTAAAACGAAAGCATATGTGCTTTTTAACACAAACTTATGTTTTTTTAAATTGACCTCCTATATTTTTTCTTCAGCAATCCATAGCATGACAAAGCACATACACAATGGCGTTGATTGCATCGCAATATTCCCAGTACATCCCGAGATATTAAGACGCGAAGTTGACGCTTGAAACACCCGACATGCGCTGCTAGCGTACGTCCTGAAGCTCAGGCGTGAACCCCATGCTTCCCGTAATCGCGATGCGATTGACATGCGTAATCACACTTCCATACTTATCAAGAGGTCCGAAACGAATAATACGGTCTGCTGCCATCCTGCATTAACGTCTTACATTCCAGCAGGTATTTATCCCATAGGCTAGAGGTGATGCGGTTCTGTAACATATCTGTGTACCGCAACGTTAGTCACAAAGTTAACTTCGCTTATCGTTAATCCGTTACTAAAAAGGTAATACCGTTCAACGTTAAAACTTTACTTTACTGTAGATCTAGCGCAAGTGATAGTTAATCATTCACTCGTAATAGTAAAATTCATGTTGATGGTTTTAGTGAAACTAGCAAGTGGACTAAAAGTTTTACCGTTGTTTAGGTAAAAATGTTTTGATTTGGGAAGTTCAGGTGGGACATAGAAGATGAATGTAAACATGTTTAACCAATTAGTTTTATTATCACATAATTATCAATGTTATGTTTATCTAATGCGTTAAATGACAAATTGTTGCAAACAAATGTTTCTTAACATTACTGGGTAAGATGGCCCTTCGTAGAAACTTCCACTGTGATACCAGCACTATATACTAAACATAGCGTTCACATCTCATGTTCAAAGTGATGCCCATTGGCTTGCATACATAGAGTCACTCTGCGGATGAAGGATGCCCTACTTCGTGCTACTGTTTCCTCTTTGATGGCTGTACAATCATCAATAATGCGTTGCTTCATGTCCTCTGGTGTTGTTGGTTCATGTTGGTAAACAGCATCCTTCACTGCTCCCCAAAGAAAATAATCCAGCGGTGTAAGGTCCGGAGATCGGGCAGGCCACCTAACTGGGCCACCTCGTCCAATCCACCTACCAGGGAACTTACGGTTCAGAAGTCGTTGTGTTCGTAAGGCGTTATGTGCAGGGCATTCGTCATGCTGATACCACATGACCATTCTCCGGTTCAGAGGTACGGTGTCCAAGAGAACAGGAAGATTGTGTCGTATAAATCTGGAGTATTGTCTGCCATTTTGGATGCCATTTATAAAGAAAGGTCCGATAATGGTATCTCCAATAATCCCACACTAAACATTAACTTTCCACGGACGTTGATGCTCTACCTGACGGAGCCATTTTGGATTGTCTACGGACCAATAATGCATATTCCTCATATTGACAATTCCATTGCTGGAGAATGATGCCTCGTCGATAAAGAGAACATCTGCAAAAAAATTTGGATTAGTCAGAAGTTTTTGCTAAGTCCACTGACAAAATGTTACCCTATTGCGGAAGTCATTTCCATGAAGATCCTGGTGTAAATGAACATGGTAAGGATGATATTTATGACGTTTAAGAATACGCTGTGCACTTGATTTCGACACACCAACTTCACGTTCAATTTGACGTGCGCTGATTTGAGGATTCACAGCTATGGTAGCGAGCACTGCAACTTCAGCACGTTCATATGTGCGTGTTCTAGGACGATGTCGAGGCCTTGGATTTAAGCTTCCCGTTTCACGTAGACGAGGTGTGAGACGACCAAACATCCGGCGCGAAGGCGATGGCTTGTCAGGGAATCGTCTCCTATACAGTCGTTCTGCCTGAACAGCATTTCGTCCACCTACAACAGGGTACAGTACAGGTATGTAGAGTAGGGTAGAAAACAGACATATTAACTTAATAATCATAATGTTCGCTAACAGTACTATCAACAAACAAGCAATCTCATAACGTATTTCCCATCAACGTACATTCTCCATAGATCAGCAGCATTTCTACCATCTCTTCATGTGTGTACATTATACTGGACAGTATAAGTTCCATAACACAACGTTTATTCACAATATGTACTACCTCCGTGCCGTCACTAGATTACTCTGTTGCACGACTACACTGGCAAGCGGTGTACTGCACGGCAAAGCAACAACAAATGGGATGCTCGGAGTGTGGTGGAGTACAGGAGTTTGCATGGGTCGCAAATCATAAACAAGGCGAAGTGGTAACTGTGGCAGTAGTGGGAACTACGTTGGTCACTTGACTAGGTAGAGCCAGGCCCTGCGCGACAGGCACAATGGGTCATATAACGCATTAGATAAACCTTATTTTGGGTGTGCAGGATAAATAAGACAACCTGACGGGTGTACACCGATCGGTACTGGTTCATATTGTGTACGTAGATACGTAAAACGTGCAAGAGGGAAACCATTTTGTGCTATGAGAGTTGATAGCAGCAGACCGTATTATTCGTTTCGGACCTCTTGATAAGTATGAAGGTGTGATTACACATCTCAGTCACATCGCGATTACGGGCAGCATGGGGCTCACGCCTGAGCCTCAGGACGTGCGCTAGCAGCGCATGTCGTGTGTTTCAAGCGTCAACTTCGCGTATCAATATCTCGGGATGTACTGGGAATATTGCGATGCAATCAACGCCATTGTGTATGTGCTTTGTCATGCTATGGGTTGCTGAAGAAAAAATATAGGAGGTCGATTTAAAAAAACATAAGTTTGTGTTAAAAAACACATACGCTTTAGTTTTAGAATGTTTCCAAATATGTACATTCATGGGCCCCAGCCCTACATTGATACCGGTGAAAGTCGTTGTCCAATAGCTGTTATTGTTCCAGAGATATTTTGGGTGGACAAGATAGCTGGGACACCCTGTACTAGTGTCGATAAATTTCTGGTTGTTTCCAGTTGGTGGTAGTATAATTACAGCAACAATAATATATTTTCATAAGAATACATTTGTATTTAAAAAGCGCGTGTGTTTTTTTGCTTTGAATACATTCACATCGGTCGCATGGAACTTACGATGTCAAATGTCAGTATTCAGTGTATCTTGATAGACACTATTGATATTATGACAGCTTATACATTTCCTGTAATAAATCATCAACGGATGAAGTTATCTGAAAATAGCTTTCTCCAGTCTTAAGAACCCAAGAATCTGTATCTGGCGACAGGAAAGAAAGGAAAGAGTCCTGGTTTGGATGAAATGATGTATAGAAGAAATTGAGTTTCCGCAAAATCAAACTCACTACATTCTGCCAAAATCCCGTTTAACGTTGTTTCAAAAGTTTATGTGATTTTGCCACGCGTTTGGACAGTCACCACTGGGAATGCTGGGTTTGAGACGTGAATGCTGACTTTATACGTACGAAAACTTAATGTATCGCAAATTAATGAATGATAACAAATATTTTTCGCAAAAAATAATTTCGACAACTAGCAGTGCATGCTTAAAAAAATCGTGATTAAGTCACCAGACAATCTAAAAAGTTATCTTATTTGCTTGTTGTTCACATCAACTCAATAATTACCGAAAGAAAATTATCTGTGATGGGTGGTTCAAAACGGTTCAAATGGCTCTGAGCACTATGGGACTTAACATCTGAGTTCATCAGCCCCCTAGAACTTAGAACTACTTAAACCTAACTAACGTAAGGACATCACACACATCCATGCCCGAGGCAGGATTCGAACCTGCGACCGCAGCGGTCGCGCGGTTCCAGATTGAAGCGCCTAGAACCGCTCGGCCACACCGGCCAGCCGGTGATGGGTGGAAAATGACAGGAAGATAGAGACATAAAAAAGTAATTGTTCATTTATTTGAATACAAATTTACAATGTAGCACTTTGTCTAATTTTTAAAACAACCAAAAATTGACGGTTAGTGCCACGAGCACGAGAAACTTCTATTTAAGCTAATAACGTAGTGAATTTTTTGAAAATACTTCATTTATTCGGTTGTCACACATTAAGTATAATCACTCAAACACGGAGAGTGAGGGGAAAATATTCATACAGCTGACGTGAACGGAGAGACTAGTTTTATTCGGTTGTTTCATTGGGCGGTCACGGAAATTTATCCACGGTAAGCAAGAATCTAAAATGGCCGTTTTTGAAATAAATGAGTCGGCAGTTCCGAGACGTTTAAGGCAAAAAGAACTAGGTGACAGAAGAACCTTATTTTATACAAGAGAACTGATGGTTGTGTATGGTGTATGAGAATCCTGAACTGAATTTAAACTCTGTGCGCCAGAGTCCAATTGGGGATGGGATGGGTTTGCAAATACATCCTCTTGCCCCCTCCCGCTCCCTTGCGGTCACCTACGGTTGGTTCAACTGAATAAAAAAAAAAAATAAAAAAAAACTGACTGACCGAAAAGAAATCTACCGCCCAATCTGTTGTTTAAAATAGTCAGTTGCCCCTTCACTGCCTGACGGGCAGTGCGCGTAAATGGACTGGCAGTGTACTGGAGTGGCGAGGGTCGCCGTGTGGAATGTAAACCAGGACAGGTGGCTTCGCCAGCTGCTGGCGGCGGCGGGAGAAGGCGACGCAACAATGGAAGCGGGCGGGCGCCATGAGGCAGCCACCGGAGCGTGGCGCTGCGCCTTGTCTCAGTCGATAATTCGCACGCACAAAATGGTGGCCGCCCACGCGCCGCTGCGGCTCGCTCCCTGGCGTAGCAGCAGCATTGCGACGTGAGCTCAGCTGCCGTTGGACTTAAGTCGTCCTCTCTCGCTATCCGCACTGGTCGCCTCAATGGATATGGACCACGCGGGCTACCATCGACATAACGCAATCACAGAAAGCGGAAGCATTTCTGGTGTAACAGGATCGCTTACAGTAGGTGCGCAGTGCGTGCGTGGACGCAGCCGGCAGAATTATGTCTGGTGTCGTATCCTGTGTCTTTAGAAAAAATATACATAGTTCCATGGGTTTGTTTATAAATAGCTTCTCTGTTACCAGTCACGATTTTCTTTTATTTGCTTTTTTACGTAACATTGTTATTCTCGACGTATGCTGTGCACAGCAAAAAATATGGAAATGAACGTATGGCATCGTTGGCCGGGAGGCCGCTATTTGGGGAAGTTCGGCCGCCAAGTGCATGTCTTATTTCATTCGGCGCCACATTGGGTGACTTGAGCGCCCGTGATGAGGATGAAATGATGACGGCAACACAACACCCAGTCCCTGAGCGGAGAAAGTCTCCATCCCGGCCGGGAATCGAACCCGGGGCCGCTTGCGTGGGAGGCGAGCACGTTACCACCCAGCTAAGGAGGCGGACTGTGCACAGTAAATTGTGTGCGATGTTTAACATGTGTGACACTCTCTACAATTGCACCTTAAGAAAAATGCAAATATATGTGCTTCCAAATTTCGCCACTAACTATATATAAAGATCGACAGTCAACTAATAATTGCGGTTTTTTTTATACATTGCTGTAAAGTCAACAGAAGAAAGAAGAACCTTACGCATCAAAAATGTTACGGAGAAATTGGCATAGCGCACAGAGAACATCGCACTTAAAAATGGAAATACTTTCCCGAGACGCGTCGTATAAAATGCAAATAAGTGCCCTCCTAAATTATCCAGTATTAATCCTTAAAATATAAACATTGAAAAGTGATTCACGGTGTTTTTAAAAAAAATACGCAGATTTCAACTTTAATAATGGATCTAAGTTCAGAATTGAACATTGAATTCACGCAGAAATGTGATAAGACAAAATTAATGTTCTGAATTAACGTTCAGAACAACCTCAACGTGATGGATGAAATTGATGAAGAGATATCACGTTTCCAATATCGCGTTTAATTTTAGTTAACGAGAATCTCAGATCTCTCCTTCGAGTAATCTGAAGTATGTTTCTTTCCTTGTAAAGAAGTCGCACCTCCAGACTAAAAGCACGTTCTACCAAATATGATATTGGGGATGAAACAAGAAGCTTCTTAATCTCCCTCCATACTGCAGCATATCGACCAGGGATATCTTTCAGCAACCAAAAGATAAGACTCCTTAAACTTTAGTTTCAACTGAAAAGCATTTTGTTCCTCAACTAGTTCTTTCTCCAAAACTCCCAATTCCCCAGTATCTGAAAGTGGATTTATCATCCAACCTGGAAATCCATCTAAAGGAGATCATTAAACTGTTCTGTCATTTCTTTATGCAACACGCCCAAATGATCAAAGTAAACTAACATATCATCAGCAAGAATTCTACTCTTTTCATCTCACCCCGATAGGCTTGAAAATCGGTATAATTCTCGATGGCTTAGGTTTCTCTTGAACAAAACCGACTCCAAAACAAATGTTGAGATCACAGATTTGGCTTTGATAAGTCTGAATTCATTATCTTGCAACTGGACCTACATTTTACAAACAGATCTGAAAGGCCTGCAACATCATGCCTAATCGCTTCTAGTTTTTCACTGAGCAAAAGCTCCGCAACAATATCAGAGAGGTCTTAAATCCTTCTAACACAGATACCTTTCGACAGCCAATGAATTTCTGTATGAAGCAGCAAACTACAAAGTTTTCACGATTCTCACCACGGATATGTCTATCACTGCGAGCTTGGGATTTCACTTTATTCAGTGCAGTGATGACAGTTTGAAGCGAGTTCTGTAAGCGGTTACTTACGTTTTTCGCCACAACTTGATTGCGATGAATGACACAGTGAACTGTAAAAGTACCCACTATAGTTTTCTTGAAATAGGCAGTTCCGCAAGAAAGTGTCTACTTAAGTAGGATTTCCTCTTCTCTGAAGAATTGCTCAATAACACCACATATTGATTCTCCTTTAGCGTGTATGTCTAGCAACTTTGCAAATAATAAATCCCGAACCAAGTCTTCATCCTTCATAAAGCTCACATAAGTTGTAAGTAAAGATTCATACCCTGGTGTAATCCTGTAGCTGTAATGCAAAATCTGTCGTTCTTAGTACAGAGCATTACGTCTCTTCTACGTTATAAGCCGTTTCAGCTATGCATCTTTGTAAGGTCTTAATTATGTAGTGTGGTGTCCTGTGTAAAACAATCTGTAGAACGTCATTAACGTTTCAATGAGTCCCTCACCTATTGTATGCGGTTACCCGGACTTAGCTATCAACAATAAAATGTTGTTTGCTGCAAGCTAACCGTCATTATTTTGTTGTAAGCCGTATCGAAACATGTTTCTAAACAGAGGCGTTACTTAAATTTGTTTCAGAGGGACTTAAAGAAACTTAAATCCATGTTTGAACTCCATAAAAATCTTTACCTCTGTATTCTTACGACTACAGTCTACAGTTATCAGCATTTGCCATCCCGCGAAAAAAAAAAAATCGTTTACGTTTGGGCTCCGAGTCTTAATAAATTTAAAAATATATTTCTATATATTCCGTAGGCTATTAGACCAATAGTACAGTTTTGGAACCTGCCTGATGAATGACCTTGAAACGAACGTTAATAAATCATAATGTTCTTAAACTCTGCCTATAATACACTTGTTGTCATAAAAGAAAACTGCACAGACAAAGACCAGGCGCACTGCAGCCATTTTTGGCAGGCAGGTAAAACACATACTTTCAACTTTAGAGAACCAACATGTATTACGCTACACATGTATTACGCTACACAATCACAGAGGTACATGCTAGAACGACGTCGGACCCCCACTGATGTGAATACAAGGCTACAGACGAGGCTGGATGGATTTCTGCAGGTCTCGGATTTAGTCATGTGTTGCTACATCCCGTTCCGTTTGTACCTGAACGCAAAGATCGCACACAATGCTGGTTGGAGGTGGAGTCCTGATAACATGCTCTACAGCGTCCCACACATTCTCGATCGGAGAGAGATGGAGCGATGTGGTTGGCCACGGCAGGGTATCCACGGCTGCAACGTGGCTGCGGTGTGAGGACGAGATTTGTCCTGTAGAAATGGAGCATGGGCGTGGCAGTTCACGATCAGCAGAGCTACCGGTTACAGAACATCATCCACGTATCTTACAACTACACTCCTGGAAATGGAAAAAAGAACACATTGACACCGGTGTGTCAGACCCACCATACTTGCTCCGGACACTGCGAGAGGGCTGTACAAGCAATGATCACACGCACGGCACAGCGGACACACCAGGAACCGCGGTGTTGGCCGTCGAATGGCGCTAGCTGCGCAGCATTTGTGCACCGCCGCCGTCAGTGTCAGCCAGTTTGCCGTGGCATACGGAGCTCCATCGCAGTCTTTAACACTGGTAGCATGCCGCGACAGCGTGGACGTGAACCGTATGTGCAGTTGACGGACTTTGAGCGAGGGCGTATAGTGGACATGCGGGAGGCCGGGTGGACGTACCGCCGAATTGTTCAACACGTGGGGTGTCAGGTCTCCACAGTACATCGATGTTGTCGCCAGTGGTCGGCGGAAGGTGCACGTGCCCGTCGACCTGGGACCGGACCGCAGCGACGCACGGATCCACGCCAAGACCGTAGGATCCTACGCAGTGCCGTAGGGGACCGCACCGCCACTTCCCAGCAAATTAGGGACATTGTTGCTCCTGGGGTATCGGCGAGGACCATTCGCAACCGTTTCCATGAAGCTGGGCTACGGTCCCGCACACCGTTAGGCCGTCTTCCGCTCACGCCCCAACATCGTGCAGCCCGCCTCCAGTGGTGTCGCGACAGGCGTGAATGGAGGGACGAATGGAGACGTGTCGTCTTCAGCGATGAGAGTCGCTTCTGCCTTGGTGCCAATGATGGTCGTATGCGTGTTTGGCGCCGTGCAGGTGAGCGCCACAATCAGGACAGCATACGACCGAGGCAGACAGGGCCAACACCCGGCATCATGGTGTGGGGAGCGATCTCCTACACTGGCCGTACACCACTGGTGATCGTCGAGGGGACTCTGAATAGTGCACGGTACATCCAAACCGTCATCGAACCCATCGTTCTACCATTCCTAGACCGGCAAGGGAACTTGCTGTTCCAACAGGACAATGCACGTCCGCATGTATCCCGTGCCACCCAACGTGCTCTAGAAGGTGTAAGTCAACTACCCTGGCCAGCAAGATCTCCGGATCTGTCCCCCATTGAGCATGTTTGGGACTGGATGAAGCGTCGTCTCACGCGGTCTGCACGTCCAGCACGAACGCTGGTCCAACTGAGGCGCCAGGTGGAAATGGCATGGCAAGCCGTTCCACAGGACTACATCCAGCATCTCTACGATCGTCTCCATGGGAGAATAGCAGCCTGCATTGCTGCGAAAGGTGGATATACACTGTACTAGTGCCGACATTGTGCATGCTCTGATGCCTGTGTCTATGTGCCTGTGGTTCTGTCAGTGTGATCATGTGATGTATCTGACCCCAGGAATGTGTCAATAAAGTTTCCCCTTCCTGGGACAATGAATTCACGGTGTTCTTATTTCAATTTCCAGGAGTGTAGTATCGACAGCACTGGAGAGATTTATACCAAATAAATTAACAAGAGACGGAACTGACCCTCCATGGTACACAAACATTTCAGAAAACTATTGCAAAATCAACGGAAAAAGCATGCCAAACTTAAAACAACGCAAAATTCCCAGGATTGGTGAAATTTAATGCTAACTTCAGTGTGAAATGCTTTTAATAGTTCCACAACGAAACTGTGTCTCGAAATATGGCAGAAAATAGAAAGAGATTCTAGTTGTACGTAAAGTACACCAGTGGCAACACGCAATCAATACCTCCGCTGCGTTATAGCTTTGCTAATGTTACCGATGACAGTGCCACTGAAGTGGAGTTACTAAATGCGGTTTTCCGAAATTCCTTCACCAAACAACACGAAGTAAATATTCCAGAATTCAAATTTTCAAATGTGTTGTAAGAGGTCATGGTCTCCTGACCTTCATTGCTTACATGCCCGCCCTCACAATCATATTCTGCACATCAAGACGCTTCATTTGAACCCAAACTCGATAAGATAAAGTCAATGTTGTATGAATTCATGCAAACGATACGCAAATAACAAGTGCGCACCAGGGTTGAGATACTCGAGGCTGGTGTACACACACACATTCAAGACACGACGGTCACAAGAGCTTTTAGTTCGGGAGAGGCGGACCGCACGCCGAGAGGCCAGTCCCTTCAGAGGACAATTCAGCCTATCTACGTTGGATGGCGACCACCCGTGGAGCGGACAGCGTGTGCCCGATTGAAAGGGGAAAACGACCCCGTGTTCGGCTTAAAAGCAAATTCTGTACATTGTGTGGGAGCGCCCAACCTACGCATTCTTTACAAACATAGCACGCAGTTTCAGAGGTTTTCACAGGGAGACAGCAAACGCCAAACGCCGATGCTACAGATTTCATTCTCCCATTGTAGAAGAGCAATGCTGACTGGCAGACGATATTCCTGACGCCTTGAGCTGAAGGAGTAATGGAAGAGACCAAAAGATATACCCCTTCACGTCTGGCGTGGAGAGGGGCGTTCCGCTGTCGCTCTTGGAGCGAGAACACGTAACGAGAGCGTGTGCGATCGTACGTGTACTCAAAGAGCGAAGAACAAGTCTCTCCTCAGTACTTCACTGGGAGAGCACCTCTGTCAAGAGCGAATCGGAGTGCGACTCTATATTGAGTCCTTGCGATTAAGCGTTGTTCACTGTGTTGGCCGCCACACTTATTGTGTGGTATGAACAGACAGAGTTATAGCTAAACGCCTGTGAGCGAATTTTTGAGTGACATCGTGGTGGACTGGTTATCTGACCGGTATACTACACCAGTAGTTAGACTAGGGGCGAATAGAAGTCCTTGACTTCATCAAGGCGTAGGGAGAGTTTCATTGGCGAAGGTCAATCCAGATACAATGAGAGTTATCTTATTTGTCAGCAGCGAGCGGCGCAGACAGCAGTCATCGCAGCTTACGGTATTGAGCGCTACAGCTCTTGCGAGCGACACATTTCCTCCACAACAGTACACTTCACTGCATTTCATACGCGACAACCTCGACCGTACCTAGCAAAATTCTAACGGATAATTATTCAAGTTGAGTAGGCACGGCTCTCAGCCATTCTGCCAAGTCAATAACAATCTTAAACTTTGTATAGAAATTTCATTAGCGCAGCCTATCCTTAAGAGGTAACTTCACATTCCGAAAAGAACCCAGAAATAAATTGTTCAGTTCGTAACTAAAAGTGCCATTGTGATTTCTCAGAATTTTTGAAAATAAATGATAATTTTCGTTAGTTTCATGTTTTTCTTACACTAACTAGCACTACTCCAGTACCCAAGTATCCCACTAGTTACGTAAGAAATTTTGTGAATTTTTGTTTCATTTCCTTACAGCGGACGACTCCAGAAGATATTTATTGCTGAAAGTATTTCAGGCATTTCTCTTTAGAACATTAGGAGCGTCTGTCTGACTTCTGTAGTAGTGTGGGGGTGGAAATTGCATCTTGCAGGAGCCACAGGGTAAAGGTTGCATCTCAGATTAATCCTTTGCGCAGAATGACAGAATAGCACCCACACGCTCACAGTGTGTGAATTCCTAAAGGACCAAATTGCTGATGTCATCTGTCCCTAGACTTACACACTACTTAAACTAACTTATGCTAATAACAACACACACACCCACGCCCAAGGGAGGACTCGAACCTCCGGCGGGAGGGGCCGCGCAATCCATTACACGTCGCCTCAAACCGCGCGGCATTCCAGGATTCGAATCAAGACCAGCTGTCAACATGATTAACTTAGAAGTGGATATCCTCGGTTTGGCGAAGAAGCTTAAATCACCTCATAAAGGACAGTCTTCTGGTCCAGATTGCAACAGTATATGCTGATATACTGTAATAGCTCCGTACTTAACAATCATACAGGTATACAACGAAATATCCATACTTAAAGACTGGAAAGTTGCACAGGTCACACCAGTACTCAAGAAAAAAGTAATCACTGACGTCGATTTGCAGTAAGATTTAGGAACATAAACTGTGTTCGAACATTATGAATTAAATCACGGAAAACAATCTTTTGACACACAGTCAGCACGGATACAGGAAATATTGTTCTCGTGAAAGGCAACTAGCTCTTTATTCTCGAAAAGTACTGAGTGCTATCGATAGGCGATTTCAAGTTAATTCCATATCTATAGATTTCCGAAAGGCTTCTGACACCGTTCTTCACAAGCGGCTTCTGATCAAACTGTGTGTCTACTGAGTATCATCTCACTAGTACGACTGGATTAGTAATTTCCTGTCAGAAAGGTCGCAGTTCGTCGTAACTGATAGAAAGTCGTAGAGTAAAATAGACTTGATCTCTGGCGTTCCCCAAGGAAGTGCCATAGACCCTCTGCTGTTGCTAATTTATACACTCCTGGAAATTGAAATAAGAACACCGTGAATTCTTGTCCCAGGAAGGGGAAACTTTATTGACACATTCCTGGGGTCAGATACATCACATGATCACACTGACAGAACCACAGGCACATAGACACAGGCATCAGAGCATGCACAATGTCGGCACTAGTACAGTGTATATCCACCTTTCGCAGCAATGCAGGCTGCTATTCTCCCATGGAGACGATCGTAGAGATGCTGGATGTAGTCCTGTGGAACGGCTTGCCATGCCATTTCCACCTGGCGCCTCAGTTGGACCAGCGTTCGTGCTGGACGTGCAGACCGCGTGAGACGACGCTTCATCCAGTCCCAAACATGCTCAATGGGGGACAGATCCGGAGATCTTGCTGGCCAGGGTAGTTGACTTACACCTTCTAGAGCACGTTGGGTGGCACGGGATACATGCGGACGTGCATTGTCCTGTTGGAACAGCTAGTTCCCTTGCCGGTCTAGGAATGGTAGAACGATGGGTTCGATGACGGTTTGGAAGTACCGTGCACTATTCAGTGTCCCCTCGACGATCACCAGTGGTGTACGGCCAGTGTAGGAGATCGCTCCCCACACCATGATGCCGGGTGTTGGCCCTGTGTGCCTCAGTCGTATGCAGTCCTGATTGTGGCGCTCACCTACACGGCGCCAAACTCGCATACGACCATCATTGGCACCAAGGCAGAAGCGACTCTCATCGCTGAAGACGACACGTCTCCATTCGTCCCTCCATTCACGCCTGTCGCGACACCACCGGAGGCGGGCTGCACGATGTTGGGGCGTGAGCGGAAGACGGCCTAACGGTGTGCGGGACCGTAGCCCAGCTTCATGGAGACGGTTGCGAATGGTCCTCGCCGATACCCCAGGAGCAACAGTGTCCCTAATTTGCTGGGAAGTGGCGGTGCGGTCCCCTACGGCACTGCGTAGGATCCTACGGTCTTGGCGTGCATCCGTGCGTCGCTGCGGTCCGGTCCCAGGTCGACGGGCACGTGCACCTTCCGCCGACCACTGGCGACAACATCGATGTACTGTGGAGACCTCACGCCCCACGTGTTGAGCAATTCGGCGGTACGTCCACCCGGCCTCCCGCATGTCCACTATACGCCCTCGCTCAAAGTCCGTCAACTGCACATACGGTTCACGTCCACGCTGTCGCGGCATGCTACCAGTGTTAAAGACTGCGATGGAGCTCCGTATGCCACGGCAAACTGGCTGACACTGACGGCGGCGGTGCACAAATGCTGCGCAGCTAGCGCCATTCGACGGCCAACACCGCGGTTCCTGGTGTGTCCGCTGTGCCGTGCGTGTGATCATTGCTTGTACAGCCCTCTCGCAGTGTCCGGAGCAAGTATGGTGGGTCTGACACACCGGTGTCAATGTGTTCTTTTTTCCATTTCCAGGAGTGTAGTATGAAAGTGGTTCGATGAGCCCTCTGCCTGGCTCTAAAGTGTGAACAGCAGAGTAGTCATGCAAATGTAGATGTACCGAGCGACTGTCACGGAGTTCGTTACGAACACTACCGGTGAATGAGCACCATAAGATATCACTCGCCACACCATCATGTCAGACTGCTGTGATGTGTGATGGAAGGCTACAAACCGCTCCCCTTGGCGCTCTCCCCTGTGGTCGTTTCATCCATGACAGAAGCGGGACTCGCCACGAAAGCCGACACGCTGACAGTCAGCAGGGCCCCACATTCGTCGTTGCGACACCAGGCGAGTGCGGTGCGATATTGCGTGGGTGTGTTTGGTAGGTGTCGCCTGGAAACTTCCCTTGTTGAGAGCCCTTCCTGGCACAAAGTAACAGTGCGGACTCGAAGGAACCGCAGTATTGACCGTCTAGGCATGGTTGAACTACAGACAACACGAGCTGTCCTCCATCCTGGTGAAGTGATTGGAACTGATAGGCTGTCGGACTCCTTCCGTCTAATAGGTGCTGCTCATGCATGGTTGTTTACATCTTTGGACTGGTTTTGTGACATCTCTGAACAGTCAAAGGGACTGTGTCTGTGGTACAGTATCCACAGTCAACGTCTATGTCCAGGAGTTTTGGGAACCGAGGAGATGCAAAACTTTTTTTTATGTATGTATAATGTATCTGATGGTGCTGATACAGCATGTGCCTCAGGTCAACTGAATTAAAAAATTTGATTTGCAGTGGCCCGCAGCTCGCATGAGGTCGAAGAACGACACATTTTATTTTGAACATGTGTTTTGTTGCACTGTTTATTTATTTATTCGTAGTGATACATGTTACAGGACCAGCTCGTTTCCGTGTTATCTCTGAAAAATTAAACGTAGTCACTGACTTTCCGCGAAATAGAAATTCCATTGTAAACATGGAAATTTTGGAAATTTGTGGTAAGTTCTATGGGACCAAACTGCTGAGGTAATCGGTCCCTAGGCTTACACACTACTTAATCTAACTTAACCTAACTTATGCTAAGGACAACACACACATCCATGCGCAAGGGAGGACTCGAACCTTCGACGGGGGGAGCAGCGCGAACCGTGGGAAGACGCCTCAGACCGCACTGCTACCCCGCACGGCTGTAAACTTAGAGCATCGCTGTAGCAGAAGCTATCAAAAACAACTTTACAAGGTCCCGCAAATAAAAAGTACACAAACAAATAATATTATCATATCATAGCAAAAGGCAAACGACATATACGCTCCAAGATGCCATATGGAGCACAACTCACCAGCATAAGGTGCTATATGTAGACATGGACTAACATAGACTTAAGGAAGAATATTATACCAAACTACAGGTACGCAATTATGGCAAAACGCCGAAACGAGCTCATCGTGTAACTTGTGTTACTACGAGTGATTAAATAGTGCAGCAAAACACTTATACTTAAAATAAAATATGAATAAAAAAATTACCTCCGCCTGTAATGTCACATTCTGTGATCGGATTCCTCGACACTAACGGTTCACGTCGATTCGTTCGCAAGTTGTGGTCAAACATGTATCATCTCTGACTACGTAAAAAATACAATCACAGCACGTATCGTTTCAGATGTATCGATCACGACATATTTACCCTACATCTATCATGCTTAACTGAGCTGTTGAGCTGGTCGTGCGGTAGCGTTCTCGCTTCCCACTCCCGCGTTCCCGGGTTCGATTCCCGGCGGGGTCAGGGATTTTCTCTGCCTCGTGATGACTGGGTGTTGTGTGATGTCCTTAGGTTAGTTAGGTTTAAGTAGTTCTAAGTTCTATGGGACTGATGACCATAGATGTTACGTCCCATAGCGCTCAGAGCCATTTGAACCATTTTTGAACCGTTGAGCGCTGCCACTTCATGTTTACACATTACCATTATTTCGTTTGTACTGATAACAGTTCTGTTTTCTCCAAATTTGAGTCATGTGATATGAACAGAGTTGAATCGTACGAAATAGTTTGACTGTCTCTGGCAGAATTTTACACACAAAAAAATAAATAAATAAATAAAATAAAAGAAAAAGGAAAAAAGAAAACATAACGACACTAAGAAGAAACGCCATTCACTAGTGAGACTCAATAATACATTATAATCTGTAAATGAAATAGACGCGAAGAAAGAATGAATCAGGTGATAACTCTTGAAATACGTCCAGAAAGCCAGAATTCGTACCCAGATGAGCACTGTCGAATTGAGAGATAAACGTGACAGAAATTACACTCACGAGCGATTCGAAATTATATACAGAAAATGGAAATACTACTGAGAAATGTGTATTTATTTTATCCGGCTCAATTAACTGTTACCATGAACATAGCCTCTCACCCGTTCTTAAACTGCTCTAAGTGATTCTCTTATTTTAAGATACGAAGAGTCCGGACCAGCGCCAGCTGAATATTTGTTAGCATATCTTAAGAATTGTGCCGAGCAAACGCAGTACATATTGCCAGGCCGCGGGCTCGGGTACAGCAGAAGGAAGAGGAGACAACTTTTATTGGCGGACACCGCCGTTTCCCAAAGCTCGCTGCAGCTTCCACTACTTTTGCCCGCGGCTGTACCAAGGATTTGCGGGGGGGAGCTGCGTATTGAGGCGGGTTATATGGCGGCCTACTGGGAAATGGTCTTAAAAGTTGATAGCTTCCGGAAGACATCTAAATAATGTGATTACCAACAATAGCGAAGGACATTATTGCAACGCGGGGGATTTTAGCATGCACTTCCGACCATTACAGGCGACGGGCAGGCCGCTATTCATCAGTGCCCTCTCTCTTGTTGACTCTGCCGAAGCTCGCCTATCGTATAAATAAGTAAAATGTTTCCCAGTGTTAGTGCGCGATAATAATGTAGCGGAAACGTTTATTCCTTAAACGGATCTGTTTTCTCCTAAATGCGGACGGTCATTTTCAATTAACGTCCTTAACGAGGTACCACGTTACGGTTTCACACTGTCCATCAAGTGACGGCGATACGATATTCTGTTCTCGTGAACACGTCTCGTAAAGTTTTAAACGTAATTAACGTTAATAACCCAGAAATAATTTCATTGCTCGTAAAATGCTAACATTTTAGTAAAGAATTAACGCCTTAATATAGCTAGTGTCATTCTTGGTACTGCCACCAAAAGCATCAAACTGTAACAATGAATGCATGACAACACGAATTTTTATCTGTCTACATACGTAAAGAAGAGTGTGCGTTTGTTTGTAATTCACCTAAATCTACAGTTTCATTCCGATCCTGATGAAACTTTCCACACTTTACCTTTAAGACAGGACGAAGGTCACTTTCTACATAAGATTTTGTAATTTGGCTTGAAACATATATGTAAACAATATTTGGGGGTAAAGTTTGTTACTAAAAATCTCTGAAAGTTCTTGGCCGATTTACTTTGAATTTCTACATAATCCCTTACTGACCATTTGGGAGGAAATACGCTATATATATATATTTTAAATATACATATAAAATAGAGGTATATTTAAAGTGTATAAAGGAGAAACATTCTTAGCAAACATCATGAAACATACTTGACCGATTTACTTCAAAGTTATTGACCGATTAACTTCAGATTTCTACATTCAGGTGAAACAATGAAGAAAATTAATGAAGGATTAAATTCCTGAGAAATTAAATATATTGCTGTAAACTGACTGTCATTGCCAACGCGAGAATAATACAGTGGCAGTACACGTCTTGGACATTTTATCATTAAACGTCACTAGATTGCAGGACGAGCGAAAGCTTGAGAATTTGACAAAAACATGGTTGCAAACTTTTGTTTAATGATTAGTTTCCGTTGTTACACATGACATATACCCTAGAGGATATTGTAGTCCGTGTTTCACAGTTATTTTTATTATTAAAATATACAGTACCATGCCGGCCGGGGTGGCCGAGCAGTTCTAGGCGCTACAGTCTGAAGCCGCGCGACCGCTACGGTCGCAAGTTCGAATCCTGCCTTGGGCATGGATGTGTGTGATGTCCTTAGGTTAGTTAGGTTTAAGTAGTTCTAAGTTCTAGGGGACTGATGACCTCAGAAGTTAAGTCCCATAGTGCTCAGAGCCATTTGAACCATTTACAGTACCATACAAACGCCAAGGCAGGTCGTGAATATAGTACCAACAAAAGTCATCAGATAGCGAGCCATTCAAAAGATCGAACAGAACCCGAAATTTTCTGAACTGTGATGTAAACTGTTGAACACTTCGATTCCTGCTCAAACACAGCACAACTTGAAAACTGTGCTGACAAAATAAAGGACGTATTATCCAAAAACACATAACTTATGGCAAAATGTGACAACTGATGGCGCAACTAATGATCTTTTCGTACAGTATATTTTTAGAGTCAAAATATTTCTTACAGAAAATCAAGGGTATTGAAACGATAAAAGTATTTATTTTACAGTTAGAATTTAAGAACATTATGCATTACAGACATTATGTTTTAATTTGTAATATAAAAGGGAATCAAAGCGTAATCTGTGATATAATTTTTATTATTAAACTTTTGTTTAGAATTCGGTGTACACTCATCTTCAGAAAAAAACAGAACACCTTGAACAACTAGAGACAGGTCGTTCATACTCGCAGGACATGTACATTAGCATGTTCTACAGAAATGATTAGCATTTCAGTTACCATCGTTCAGCATGTGTCCTGTTGCCTAGTAGGAACAGGGGTCGCCATGGGCCCTGATAACTTGTTACATGCATCTACATCTACATCTACATTTATACTCCGCAAGCCACCCAACGGTGTGTGGCGGAGGGCACTTTACGTGCCACTGTCATTACCTCCCTTTTCTGTTCCAGTCGCGTATGGTTCGCGGGAAGAACGACTGTCTGAAAGCTTCCGTGCGCGCTCGAATCTCTCTAATTTTACATTCGTGACAACGCCGTGTGATGGCATCGACGAGTATAAGGCGCGAACGGCGTCCTGTGGTACAGCTATCCACGCTGCATTCACCTGGTTCCACAGTCCATCTGTGGTGGTTGGCACTAGGTCACAGCACTGCACCCGTCGTTTCACCATATCCCACACAGTTTCGATTGGCGACAAGTCTGGTGCTCTGACAGGCCAAGGCAAAAGACATCCTCTGCAGCAACATGGGTTCGTGTATTGTCTTGCTGAAAAATGGCGTCTGGGATGTTGTGCAGAAACGGTATGGGTATGGATAGCAGGATGTTATTCGCGTAGGTCTCACTGTTCACAGTGCCCTGGACATGCACCAGCTGTGATTTGTAGTGGTACTCGATAGCATCCCACACGATAAGGCCTTGAGTTGACACTGTATGACTTGTGCGAATGTACAGGGCTATTACAAATGATTGAAGCGATTTCATAAATTCACTGTAGCTCCATTCATTGACATATGGTCACGACACACTACAGATACGTAGAAAAACTCATAAAGTTTTGTTCGGCTGAAGCCGCACTTCAGGTTTCTGCCGCCAGAGCGTTCGAGAGCGCAGTGAGACAAAATGGTGACAGGAGCCGAGAAAGCGTATGTCGTGTTTGAAAAGCACTCACATCAGTCAGTCATAACAGTGCAACGACACTTCAGGACGAAGTTCAACAAAGATCCACCAACTGCTAACTCCATTCGGCGATGGTATGCGCAGTTTAAAGCTTCTGGATGCCTCTGTAAGGGGAAATCAACGGGTCGGCCTGAAGTGAGCGAAGAAACGGTTGAACGCGTGCGGGCAAGTTTCACGCGTAGCCCGCGGAAAATTGGCTCATGCCACAACTGGGGACCGACAGCGCCCGACTTCATCTTTCAACAGGATGGTGCTCCACCGCACTTCCATCATGATGTTCGGCATTTCTTAAACAGGAGATTGGAAAACCGATGGACCGGTCGTGGTGGAGATCATGATCAGCAATTAATGTCATGGCCTCCACGCTCTCCCGACTTAACCCCATGCGATTTCTTTCTGTGGGGTTATGTGAAAGATTCAGTGTTTAAACCTCTTCTACCAAGAAACGTGCCAGAACTGAGAGCTCGCATCAACGATGCTTTCGAACTCATTGATGGGGACATGCTGCGCCGACTGTGGGAGGAACTTGATTATCGGCTTGATGTCTGCCGAATCCCTAAAGGGGCACATATCGAACATTTGTGAATGCCTAAAACAACTTTTTGAGTTTTTGTATGTGTGTGCAAAGCATTGTGAAAATATCTCAAATAATAAAATTATTGTAGAGCTGTGAAATCGCTTCAATCATTTGTAATAACCCTGTATTTACTGTGATGCCGCTCCTCCTGCCTGCGGCAGACCAAAATGCGGCCATCATTTTCAAACAAACAAAACCTGTATTCGTCCGAAAACACTATCTGATGCCATTCCTGTCCCCAGTGATGTCGTTCCATACACCATTGTCGTCTAACATGTTTCTGCACATTCGTCAAAGGTAGGCGGAGAAGTGGACGACGCGGACGTAAACCGTCACCCCTGACAGTGTACGATGTGTTAAACTGTTGCACCGTTACGACAGAGCTGCTGAGGACGCAGATATGTCCATCAGTGCCATCCGGATGAGGTGTCGATCCTATGGGTGGTGCGAACTGACACATCTCGTCGTGTTCTACGGCCTTCCGTGAACCAATCTGCACAAACCCGTTGCACAGCCGAAACACTTCATCCCACTCGAGCAGCAATTTGCCAATAGTGCACCCTCTTTCATACTCACACATTTGACGGCACGGTTTGTACGGACGTCTGCAAGGCACCCTGCACGTCTGCTTAAGTCACACTCATCCATTACCTTCGGTTTACAGCGACAACGAGAGCCGCTGCCACCTTTTACCGGTGGTGTGGCGCCGCGATATCGCTGTTGACCTTGAACCCGCGGGCCAAACATGGTTCAAATCCTCATCATTTCTGCATAACATACACTACTGGCAATTAAAATTGCTACACCACAAAGACGACGTGCGAAATTTAACCGACAGGAAGAAGATGCTGTGATATCCAAATGATTAGCTTTTCAGAGCATTCACACAAGGTTAGCGCCGGTGGCGACACCTACAACGTGCTGACACGAGTAATGTTTCCAATCGATTTCTCATATACGAACAGCAGTTGACAGGTGTTGCCTGGTGAGACGTTGTTGTGATGCCTCGTGTAAGGAGGTGAAACGCGTACAATCACGTTTCCGACTTTGATAAAGGTCGGATTGTAGCCTATCGTGATTGCGGTTTCTTATCTACATCTACATCTACATGATTACTCTGCAATTCACATTTAAGTGCTTGGCAGAGGCGTATCGCGATATTGCTGCTTGCGTTAGTCGAGATCCAATGACTGTTAGCAGAATATGGAATCGGTGGGTTTAGGAGGGTAATACGGAACGCCGTGAGGGATACTAACGGCCTCGTATCACTAGCAGTCGAGATGACAAGCATCTTATCAGCATGGCTGTAACGGATCGTACAGCCACGTCTCGATCCCGGAGTCAACAGATGGGGAAGTTTGCAAGACAACAACCATCTGCACGAACAGTTCGACGACGTTTGCAGCAGCATGGACTATCAGCTCGGAGACCATGGCTGCGGTTACCCTTGACGCTGCGTCACAGACAGGAGCGCCGGCGATGGTGTACTCAACGAAGAACCTGGGTGCACGAACGTCATTTTTTCGGATGAATCCAGGTTCTGTTTACAGCATCATGATGGTCGGATCCGCGTTTGGCGACATCGCGGTGAACGCACAATGGAAGCGTGTATTCGTCATCGCCATACTGGCGTATCACCCGGCGTGATGGTGTGGGGTGCCACTGGTTACACGTCTCGGTCACCTGTTGTTCGCATTGACGGCACTTTCAACAGTGGGCGTTACATTTCAGATGAGTTACGACCCGTCCCTCTACCCTTCATTCGATCCCTGCGAAACCCTACATTTCAGAAGGATAATGCACGACCGCATGTTGCAGTCCTGTACGGACCTTTCTGGATATAGAAAATGTTCGACTTCTGTCCTGGCCAGCACATTCTCCAGATCTCTCACCAATTGAAACCGTATGGTCAATGGTGGCCGAGCAACTGGCTCGTCACAATACGCCAGTCACTACTCTTGATGAACTGTGGTATCGTGTTGAAGCTGCATGGGCAGCTGTACCTGTACACACCATCCAAGCTCTGTTTGACTAAATGCCCAGGCGTATCAAGGCCGTTATTACGGCCTGAGGTGGTTGTTCTGGGTACTGATTTCTCAGGATCTGTGCACCCAAATTGCGTGAAAATGTAATCAGTTTCAGTATAATATATTTGTCCAATGAATACCCGTTTATCATCTGCATTTCTTCTTGATGTAGCAATTTTAATGGCCAGTAGAGTAATAATGTACGTGTCCAGTGAATATGAATATCCTACCTCGAGTCGTTCAATGTGTTCTGCTTTTCTGAACATGAGTGTATACCTTGTAATGACACTATTCTGCGGCCACGTCAGTCTCCAGGCCTGAGATGTTTCACTTATCAGAACCGGACGCCTTGAACCTCATTTTTATGAATGCCGCAGGTGAAAACATATTCTTTCCCACGCGACTTGCGTTCGCAGTGAGTATCAACAAGGCTCAGGCCAGTCATTTTGAGTGGCAGATATTAAACATTTCGGGCAACGCCGAGCACTGCTCCTAGTCTAACCTAAACAATAGCGACACTTTTACGGAATTTGTACCAGTATCACTTCCAAGATAATTAACAGAGCGAGAAACTGCCTAAAAACCATGCTCAACCTGATCGGTGCACCAAATCAATGGTCGTGAATACGCCGAGGGTATTCACTTTCTGTGTACCTCAACTTCCTGCCTGCAGAACTGGCACATTGCACGCTAAGCTATACGAGCAGGACAGAAACAGATTTTTCTAATCACAAGCGAGTTAAAATAAGATATTTTTTGCAAAAACAGACATAATGTCTGATGGGATATCAGCAATCAGTGATTGTACAATGTTACTTATAATCCGTCTTGATTGCAAAATTTTTTATTCATATGACCTGTTTCGGTTCATTCAGAACCATCTTCAGATCTGTAAGGATACTGATACTAATTTACTATTTCATGAAAGCAAATCGTTTTCATCCTATCTAATCAACATCAAATGTACCATAACGAACCTGGTATTTCAGTTACAGGAGTAACCCGTCCAAATCCAACAACTTTCACATGCTGCGTCACATAAAATTGGTTGGCATAATGCACGTCATTTATATTAACTATAATACTGTTACCGACAGGTGGCGTCTGGTACATTTGTTACATTACATTTGTTACAGATCTGAAGATGGTTCTGAATGAACCGAAACCGGTCATATGAATAAAAAGAATTTGCAATCAAGACGGATTATAAGTAACATTATAAAATAAGATATATGCAATTGAAGACATGCTCGGAAAAACGTGCTAACCCTCAAATGTAAAAGTGATACTTAGGGGTGAGACCAATGTCAATTTTTATAATTCCCGTATCCAGCAACACTGATCTCTAATGATTTTATATTTGTATCTCTAATGATTTTATAAAATTCTTTGAAAGATATAACCGCCATTTGATTTTTGAACAGGTTTTATTTCACAAACGGGATTTCGGCCTTCGGCCGTCATCAAGTGTTACATTATATGACTGTGGCTCCATACAAAAGTAAAATAATTAACTGTTTGTCTTGCCAGACATATGGAGATGTAATTCGTTTTCATCGAACAAAAATAAAGCTAACCAAAGCAACAGAATGCATTTAGTTCAAAAAAGAGTGTAGGGCAAATGAAGTCATTCCCAATTACATCCACGTGAAGACCAAACCCACTTCAAAAGCAGTAAAACGGGCAATACAGTTTTAACACTTGATAATGACCTAAGGCCGACATCTAGATTGTGTAATAAAACCTGTTCTACAGCATCCCCAGCATCCTCTAAAAAGGCTGTCCATAATTTTTTAGCATTTGGTCCCATAGAACTTACCACAAATTTTCAAAAATTTAAAATTTTTCAGATACCGATGATGGAGGTGGATAGCGGTCACGAATAGACTACAAAGGTTCAATAATATTGAGACCTGGTGGCTTTGTTCACCAGGGGAGATGCAACAATTTATCCTAGTGGTCACAAAACCAGTCCTGGATGACCCAAGCTATGTGAACAGGGGCCCCATCATCTTGGAGTATAGCATCACCATTGGCGTTATGGTCGCCCGTAGTTAGCGACACCATACAGATTATGGCTCATACGTAAGCTGAAACGAATGCTAAAAAATTATGGACAGCCTTTTTAGAGGAAGCTGGGGAGGCTGTATCGATCCAAACAGAATGCAGTCGTCTCCAGACTAGGAATTTGGCCTCTAGGAGTCCATTATGAACAACAGTGCAAATCAACCAACAGGGTGGTGTACGAAGAATGTGAATAAGGGAATATCCAAAATGGCACCAGGATCACAGTGTCAGGTTCCATCACCGACGAGTGAATGATTTGTGCATCACTTGATAATCGTCAAAGAAGAGTGTGGAGGTTGCCAAGTGCAATTGCATGCTTCAAGCATGCAGTCACACAGGTTCAGAAGGGGAGGGGGTCAGCTCTGTTTTGGGCTGGCGTCATGTACATCTGTCATCGCCATCGAAGGTAATTTGACAGCCGTGTAATAATGGGAAAAGACCCTCCAACATGTTGACCAGTCCTGCCATCATTCTTTCAGTGATGGGTTCATCATCAATCACATGAAGACCTTCTTCCTGCAGGCAAGAATAAACTGAATGGAATGAATGGTCTGCAGTATCTGCTGACACGAACCTGACTGTGTGCATGAGACCAGCTGAAGCTTGCAGTGCTTGGTTGCACGAACCTTTCTCAGAAACTGGATGCGAGGGATTAGCCGAGCGGTCTAAGGCGCTGCAGTCATCGACTGTGCGGCTGGTCCCGGCGGAGGTTCGAGTCCTCCCTCAGGCATGGGTGTGTGTGTTTCTCCTTAGGATAATTTAGGTTAAGTAGTGTGTAAGCTTAGGGAATGATGGCCTTAGCAGTTAAGTCCCATAAGATTTCACACACATTTGAACATTTGAACAGAAACTGGATGACATCGAGAGGTCTGGCGTCAATGAGTGGGGACAGTCTTGAGTAGCGAAGTCTCGACTATCTTGTGGACAACATTCCAAGGAGTATCCAAGCATGTTATACGAGGGTGAGTCAAATGAAAATCTTAAACTTGTAATAACAAATCGAACTTTCGCGCCGTTACCCTGTAAGTTGGTAAGCGTGCTACAAACAGTGTGTAGAATGGCCTGTAGATGGCAGCATAGTGCAGATGCACACATACCGTATCAGTATCAGTATAAAGATGGCCGCCCCATTAGCGACTTGCACCAGGGAAGAACAGCGTTCTGTTATTCGGCTTTTGCGTAGTGAAGGTGTGAAACCTATTGAAATTCATCGACCAATGAAGGTTCAGTACGGTGATGCATGTTTGTCACAGCAGTAAGTCTACGAATGGTGTAGGATGTTAGCAAATGGTGTGACTTCAGTGGAAGATGCTCCTCATCCAAGTCACGCATAACGAGTTGTGACTCCACAGAAAATTACAGCAGTTGAAGCCATAGTGAAGGGAAACCGCTGAGTGACACTGAATGACATTGCAACATGTTTACAGATTAGTCATGGGTCAGCACACCACACTGTGCATGACGTACTCCAGTTTCACAAAGTGTCTGCAAGATGGGTACCACGGCAGCTGAGTCCTGAAACGAGAGAACGACGTGTTGATGCTTGTGAAGAATTTCTTCGGCGCTTTGAACGAGAAGGTGATGGCTTCCTTGCAAGAATCGTTACTGCGGACGAAACCTGGGTTCGCTTCCACCAACCAGAAATGAAGAGAGCTAGCAAGGAATGGCGCCATTCCTCATCACTAATACCAAAGACGTTTCGAACGTACCATCAGCAGGTAAGGTATGCTGACTCTCTTTTGGGACGAAAAAGGCGTCACTGTCACTGTCACCAGTGCATCATACACAGATCTCCTAAAAAATCATCTGCGGCCTCCAATCAAATCAAAGCGACGTGGATGTCCTTTTGCAACATCACAACGCAAGGCCCCACACTGCCTGTGCAACAGTTGCAACAATCACAGACCTGCATTTTGAGTGTCTTCCTCATCCACCATACTCACCAGACCTTGCCCCAAGTGATTTCCATATGTTTGGACCACTCAAAGACGAAATGGGAGGAAAGAAGCTCCGTTCTGATGAAGAGGTACGCCATGCGGTGCATGAGTGGTTGCGCGAACTATCAGAAGATTTTTTTTTTTTTCTAAAGGAAATTATGCACGTTGTAAGCGCTGGAGGACTTGCAATGGGCGTGGGGGAGATTATGTTGAAAATTGATACAGCTTTGTACCACTTCTGCTCAATAAATAATATTTAAAAAAATATTTAAGGTTTTCATTTCACTCACCTCGTAAATAAATAGTGACGAGGTTTTCAACAACCGAGGAGTGCCCAGTCGGTGACACGTCACTCTCCAGGTCTGAGATGTTTCATTTAATGTGAGAACCTACTGACAAAAGTATTTGTTGGTTACGTCACTCTGGGCTTGAGTGATTTCGCTTCCAAACCTTTTCCACCCTTTTCGGAGGCGGGCGACGACGGTCGATGGGGCGGGCGCGTGGAGGCGCCGCCGTAGCCTCCTGCTGTTGTTGCCAGGGTGACAGCCGGCGCGAGGAAGTGGCGTGGTAGCCGGTGCGGGCGCAGCACTGCAGGGTGTGGTGTCACCGCCAGACACCACACTTGCTAGGTGGTAGCTTTAAATCGGCCGCGGTCCATTAGTACATGTCGGACCCGCGTGTCGCCACTGTCAGTAATTGCAGACCGAGCGCCACCACACGGCAGGTCTAGAGAGACGTACTAGGACTCGTCCCAGTTGTACGACGACTTTGCTAGCGACTACACTGACGAAGCCTTTCTCTCACTTGCCGAGAGACAGTTAGAATAGCCTTGAGCTAAGTCCATGGCTACGACCTAGCAAGGCGCCATTAACCATATCTAGAGAGAGTCTCACTTGTATCATCAAGAATGCTGTATACAAATGATGGATTAAAGTTAAGTATTCCAGAAGCTACGTACTTTTCGTATAGCATTCATTACGTATCCTGTTTCAGACATAACGCCAGCCGGCGTGTGTAAACGCGTGCCTTTCGGTTACCCGTCACTGTGGACTGGCTGTCTTGTCAGTCCACAACACAGGGTGACTGGCTACCTCCTCACACCGTTTGCCTTCCTGGCCCTCACCCTGGCCCTGGTGGCAGCAGCAGGATACCGGCGTGGAGTGTGCAGGCAGCATGCAGGTGCAATCTCAGAAATTAAAATGGTTTTTAATTAACGGACGAAATCAGACTTTTTCAGTAAAATGGAGTGCAAAGAGTCACTAAAAGTTCCTTCTTCACGAACCCCTAAGAGAAATTTTATACTTGTTCAACTTTATACTGCCAACGAAGAAGCCTTATTAGTCACATGTTAATTGCACCTACAACAATCAAATGCAAAGCAGTCTATTTATGAGTTTTAAATAGTGAAAAGAATAATTAGTCTTTCAGTATATAATTAAATAAATATGTGTATCGGTTATTTCAGCTTTGGATGTCTTCTCTCGTGTCTGGGGATGGTGCTACCCTCTGGTATGTGTAACCAGGTTTGTGTTGTATACCGCTGCTTTACTTTCACTTGGTGAATTTACTGCAGACTGGTTTCACTCGAAGAATAACTGGATCACACAGGCGGTAACGCTATGCTATTGGGCGTCAAGCACACGGCTGTAACCACGCCACAACACCTAGGCACGTCAGTCCACAACAGCTGCCGAGCCGGCGCAGTGCGACAGCATATCTGGTAGCTATGGGACGGCCATTGACTTGTTTCAACAACTTCAATGTAAGACGAGGACCCACAGTCCAATATACTTTTAAATCTGTTTTACTCTATGGACTTCCCAACTATTTGTGATGGTATTTTGTCTTTTTAGTCCGTTTAATTTCATGACATAGACTTTACAACCTGATGATGAGAGCATTGTCTCTTGAAACGCGTTGTTAAAATATATGTATAAGAATCGCGCTTGAATGCTAACAGTGATAACCAGTGTAACGACAACTGCTACCTCAACTCCATAATGGATTATATTAAAAAGCAAAACATTGGTTGGTTGGTTGGTTTGGGGAAGGAGACCAGACAGCGCGGTCATCGGTCTCATCGGAGTAGGGAAGGATTGGGAAGGAAGTCGGCCGTGCCCTTTCAGAGGAACCATCCCGGCATTTGCCTGGAGTGATTTAGGGAAATCACGGAAAACCTAAATCAGGATGGCCGGACGCGGGATTGAACCGTCGTCCTCCCGAATGCGAGTCCAGTGTCTAACCACTGCGCCACCCCGCTCGGTCGCAAAACAGTGGTTTTGCAATTTTTACAAATGAGTAGAAGTTTTTTCTGAGAAAGTAAATCTGGAGACACATGTAGCATTGCTTCATGTACATAAAACAATTTGTTTTAGGCACATCAGGTGACTTGAAATTTTCCTCCCCATGTATTGTACTATACAGCTGCGTGGAGCAACCAGCACAACAAGTTGGGCTCGGCGATACGACAAAGAGTCGTGTCGGCGGTGGGTCACTGTCGTCCCAAAGTGACCCGGTTAAGTGGCTTCCACTACGTTTCTATGTGCTCCACCAATGTGGATTGTTTCTGTGGCGTACCGCGTATCGTATCGCATATCACATCGCCTCAGTGAGAACCACGGCAGAAGGTGCGTTTACACCTGCACGTCTTGAAGCTAGTCGCCGTCAGGCTGTACCTTGCCCCCCACACAAGCAGAGGCACACGTGTGGGTGCACGCCTCTTCCTCAACATGGGCGTGTTCACACTTGGCGCCTCATCTTCCGTGTGGGGTAAAGCCGCACGGCCGGCCGGAGTGGCCGAGCGGTTCTAGGCACTTCAGTCTGGAACCACGCGACCGCAACGGTCCTGCCTCGGACATGGATGTGTGTGATGTCCTTAAGTTAGTTAGGTTTAAGTAGTTCTAAGTTCTAGGGGACTGATAACCTAAGATGTTAAGTCTCATAGTGCTCAGAGCCATTTTGAAAGACGCACGGCGAACAGGTGTAAGCCCACCTTAAGGGGCTCCGGAAAGGCTCAAAATCATGAAAAGTTCAATTTTTACTTTTTTGCGTTTTCTGAATCTGCAGACTATTACCTTTTAATAGATATATAATTTATTCAATTCCGAAGGCTACAACTATTTTAAAATTTTTTTTGATATGTGTTCTACATGGGCGTGACCCACTGTGGCGCTGTTAAACTGCTGTCAAATGGTGTTATTATTAACGTCCGTGTTCATCAGGTACATTTTAGTGATGTGAGATAAAGTATGTGTTGTGGCTAACCTGTGATGGTTCAATATATATCGCTGGTGTGATTGTCGATTGTTTCATGTTTATTTACTCTGTCGTTATCTCGAAAATATTCGTAATTAATTCTGTTTCTTGAGTCTGTTTTGTTGAAGTATAATAATGAGTAAAAGTAAAGTTATTAGAAATCATCTGAAGGCTTTTAAGAAAAGGAGAAATGTTGGAAAGCCAAAGATATGTGTTATTACTGTAAATAATAACATTCTAACATGGTACGAGCGATGCTTGCTTTAGACAAGGAACGCCTTCGGGCTCCAGACAGGGCTGTAAAGAGTCTAGAAATACAAGCAAGAGTAAACAGGAGGAGGAACAAGAGGAAGCTGGAGGAGGAGTTTGCAGAGGATGAAGATAATCCATCCTATGGACCTGGAATGCACTAAAAAGTTAATCCAATCTTTGCCGCTCGATTCCCAAAACTTTTATTTTCTCATACTAATTACATGTTTTCTAAGGATCTTCCAAACATATTTGTTTCAAACTTTCAGTAAATGTTACACAGTACCTTCTGCATAATTTAACACAGCCTTTTTCCAAAAAAACTGTATATTTTTGAATATATAAATAAAAAATTGCAAAAAAATGTTGTGAATTTTCATTACAATTGAAAAAAATCATCTTTAATAACTGAACTAAAATTTTGTAAAATCCCTGTGTTGCGTTGTAGCCCATATTCCAATAAATAATCTGTAAAAAGTTCAACTTCCTACCTCAAATATTTTGTGAGGAAAGATGTAATTTATAAGCGTTATTTTAACATTGCAAGAATAGGGCGTTCCGGAGCCCCTTAACAAACATACAGTCGACCAGCTTCGCCATTTTCGAGATGCTCGTTCCCTGGAGCTGGGCCATTGGCATTTGCCCTTTCAAAGTTGCTTATATCAGCAGATTTCCCAATTTTCGGACCATATCGTCACTAGAATGGCCCCCTAATCATCTCTGCTACACTTATACACTTTCCTTGCTGCGTCTTGTGCTCGCAATGCTACCAGGGGGCC
The DNA here is from genome assembly GCF_023864275.1 of Schistocerca cancellata. NCBI lineage: Eukaryota > Metazoa > Arthropoda > Insecta > Orthoptera > Acrididae > Schistocerca > Schistocerca cancellata. The sequence continues at coordinate 212,612,368 of NC_064629.1, read as the reverse complement.
TTGAACCTCGCGGTGGGCGGTGGTCATAATGTTTTGGCTAGTTAGAGAGTGTTCTTAATATGGTAAGGGTCAGAAATGTTGAGTTTTCTCAGCCGATTCTGAGACAGTTCTGTAACATTGTCTTGCTGTAGGTGCAGGAAACCTGCAGGATGCTGCAGATGAACAAACACCTGGACATGACCTGGCAGTTGGTTACTGTACCATTCGCCGAGAGACACGATACAACGCGTAGTAGGGGCCCCATTTCGTTCCATGTAAGCTCACCCCAAGAGACACAAAAAAAGACTACAAAACTACGTGCCCTGCCTGAATGGTAACTTGCTGATAAGCAAGATGCTTTGACCGACGCCGGCCGGGGAGCCGAGCGGTTGTAGGCGCTGCAGTCTGGAACCGCGCGACCGCTACGGTCGCAGGTTCGAATCCTGCCTCGGGCATGGATGGGTGTGATGTCCTTAGGTTAGTTAGTATTAATCAGTTCCAGAGTCTAGGGGACTGATGACCTCAGATGTTAAGTCTCCTAGTGCTTAGAGCCATTTGAACCATTTTTTCGATGCGTGGACTCAAAACGGTTAGTCCATACTGGCCGACATAGTGCACTTTGTGGTGCAGTACGACTCTGCAGAAAACATCAGATCGTAAAATTTGTGACGTGTTTGAGGAAGACTGTTCGACACAAAGAAACACAACCAAGACACTAATATGTGCACATATTAAGGCACCACATATAGAAGTATCTGCACCTACACCCGTTACACCTTGTGTAGTGAGTCCTCTAAAACGGTGCTGTTTCACGTGGGTGACGTGCACTGAGAAAAATGTCAAGTGAAGTAGCACCTATCAAACATGCACGATTAATTTAATTGTCAAGTACAGATTCCCAATACTTCTAAAGTAACCTTCATTATTACTGGTATTATTCACAACAGTGTAAGTGGATAAATGCATCGACAATTCGAGAGAAACTTAGAATATTAGTACGATATTGCAGTGCCTGTGTTTTTCCGAATTACGATGCAATGTTCGTTTGAACATACATGCATGTCCGAAGGAACGTTGCATAGCCACTACAATATCGTATTTATCCGCCGACACCGGGCAAGCGACTTTCAAGCAAAATGTCTCCCTTGCACAGCAACATACGTAATGGATGTACGAGTACAAGCTGTTGACACATGGTTGACGACAGACACAAGTTTGTGTCTGGCCGTGAGTAGTACTCGGAGAGCCAAATGGTAAGGCGACCTGTAACGAAATCGCTCGTTTCTGATAACACCAAGTGCAATAATATCGTCGTTGAGTAGTAACGAGAAAAGCAGATGCATTATCATTTAACTACGTGATCGGTGTTAACCAATATAACTTCTGTTACCACAGAGCACCGAAAGGAAGTGAACAGTTGGCAGTGAAGAGTGGCAGGTAAAAGCAGTCATTACCATAAGTTAGATGGAGTCATAGCAGGAAGCAGTCGCATTTAGTATTCGTAGAGAGCAGTACTACAGCGAGCCTCGAAGACCCTATAGAGTGACCCTTTGGTGCTGCTGTAAACTACGGGAAGACCGTACTCAATCGAGGGAGACAACTGATTTCCCAATAAGTTTCCAGCAACAGTTATTGCTTTGAAAACTGAAAACTAAACCCGAACAGGCTACGAAGGCCCTACTGTATAGACCGGCCGCCACGTCATCCTCAGGCCACAGGCGTCACTGGCTGCGGATATGGAGGGGCATGTGGCCTGCACACCGCTCTCCCAGCCGTATGTCAGTTTACGAGACCGGAGCCGCTACTTCTCATTCAAGTAGCTCCTCAATTTGCCTCGCAAGGGCTGAGTGCACCCTGATTGCCACCAGCTTTCGGCAGACCGGATGGTCACCCATCCAAGTGCTAGCCCAATCCGACAGCGCTTAACTTCGGTGATGTGACGGGAACCAGTGATATCACTGCGGCAAGGCTGTTGAAAGTTATTGCCCTGAGAATAAGCAATACAGAGTTAGTCTCTGGTAGCAACGAGTAGTCATTGAATTTTTCTGTGTGTCAGAATGTAGGAAGCAACAAGCTCTGCCTTGAAACTTCCTGGCAGATTAAAACTGTGTGCCCGACCGAGACTCGAACTCGGGACCTTTGCCTTTCGCGGGCAAGTGCTCTACCATCTGAGCTACCGAAGAACGACTCACGCCCGGTCTCACAGCTTCACTTCTGCCAGTATCTCGTCTCCTACCTTCCAAACCTTACAGAAGCTCTTCTGCGAACCTTGCAGAACTAGCACTCCTGAAAGAAAGGATATTGCGGAGACATGGCTTAGCCACAGCCTGGGGGACGTTTCCAGAATGAGATTTTCACTCTGCAGCGGAGTGTGCGCTGATATGAAACTTCCTGGCAGATTAAAACTGTGTGCCCGACCGAGACTCGAACTCGGGACCTTTGCCTTTCGCGGGCAAGTGCTCTACCATCTGAGCTACCGAAGCACGACTCACGCCCGGTCTCACAGCTTCACTTCTGCTAGTATCTCGTCTCCTACCTTCCAAACCTTACAGAAGCTCTTCTGCGAACCTTGCAGAACTAGCACTCCTGAAAGAAAGGATATTGCGGAGACATGGCTTAGCCACAGCCTGGGGGATGTTTCCAGAATGAGATTTTCACTCTGCAGCGGAGTGTGCGCTGATATGAAACTTCCTGGCAGATTAAAACTGTGTGCCCGACCGAGACGCGAACTCGGGACCTTTGCCTTTCGCGGGCAAGTGCTCTACCATCTGAGCTACCGAAGCACGACTCACGCCCGGTCTCACAGCTTCACTTCTGCCAGTATCTCGTCTCCTACCTTCCAAACCTTACAGAAGCTCTTCTGCGAACCTTGCAGAACTAGCACTCCTGAAAGAAAGGATATTGCGGAGACATGGCTTAGCCACAGCCTGGGGGATGTTTCCAGAATGAGATTTTCACTCTGCAGCGGAGTGTGCGCTGATATGAAACTTCCTGGCAGATTAAAACTGTGTGCCCGACCGAGACTCGAACTCGGGACCTTTGCCTTTCGCGGGCAAGTGCTCTACCATCTGAGCTACCGAAGCACGACTCACGCCCGGTCTCACAGCTTCACTTCTGCCAGTATCTCGTCTCCTACCTTCCAAACCTTACAGAAGCTCTTCTGCGAACCTTGCAGAACTAGCACTCCTGAAAGAAAGGATATTGCGGAGACATGGCTTAGCCACAGCCTGGGGGATGTTTCCAGAATGAGATTTTCACTCTGCAGCGGAGTGTGCGCTGATATGAAACTTCCTGGCAGATTAAAACTGTGTGCCCGACCGAGACGCGAACTCGGGACCTTTGCCTTTCGCGGGCAAGTGCTCTACCATCTGAGCTACCGAAGCACGACTCACGCCCGGTCTCACAGCTTCACTTCTGCCAGTATCTCGTCTCCTACCTTCCAATCCTTACAGAAGCTCTTCTGCGAACCTTGCAGAACTAGCACTCCTGAAAGAAAGGATATTGCGGAGACATGGCTTAGCCACAGCCTGGGGGATGTTTCCAGAACGAGATTTTCACTCTGCAGCGGAGTGTGCGCTGATATGAAACTTCCTGGCAGATTAAAACTGTGTGCCCGACCGAGACTCGAACTCGGGACCTTTGCCTTTCGCGGGCAAGTGCTCTACCATCTGAGCTACCGAAGCACGACTCACGCCCGGTCTCACAGCTTCACTTCTGCCAGTATCTCGTCTCCTACCTTCCAAACCTTACAGAAGCTCTTCTGCGAACCTTGCAGAACTAGCACTCCTGAAAGAAAGGATATTGCGGAGACATGGCTTAGCCACAGCCTGGGGGACGTTTCCAGAATGAGATTTTCACTCTGCAGCGGAGTGTGCGCTGATATGAAACTTCCTGGCAGATTAAAACTGTGTGCCCGACCGAGACTCGAACTCGGGACCTTTGCCTTTCGCGGGCAAGTGCTCTACCATCTGAGCTACCGAAGAACGACTCACGCCCGGTCTCACAGCTTCACTTCTGCTAGTATCTCGTCTCCTACCTTCCAAACCTTACAGAAGCTCTTCTGCGAACCTTGCAGAACTAGCACTCCTGAAAGAAAGGATATTGCGGAGACATGGCTTAGCCACAGCCTGGGGGATGTTTCCAGAATGAGATTTTCACTCTGCAGCGGAGTATGCGCTGATATGAAACTTCCTGGCAGATTAAAACTGTGTGCCCGACCGAGACGCGAACTCGGGACCTTTGCCTTTCGCGGGCAAGTGCTCTACCATCTGAGCTACCGAAGCACGACTCACGCCCGGTCTCACAGCTTCACTTCTGCCAGTATCTCGTCTCCTACCTTCCAAACCTTACAGAAGCTCTTCTGCGAACCTTGCAGAACTAGCACTCCTGAAAGAAAGGATATTGCGGAGACATGGCTTAGCCACAGCCTGGGGGATGTTTCCAGAATGAGATTTTCACTCTGCAGCGGAGTGTGCGCTGATATGAAACTTCCTGGCAGATTAAAACTGTGTGCCCGACCGAGACTCGAACTCGGGACCTTTGCCTTTCGCGGGCAAGTGCTCTACCATCTGAGCTACCGAAGCACGACTCACGCCCGGTCTCACAGCTTCACTTCTGCCAGTATCTCGTCTCCTACCTTCCAAACCTTACAGAAGCTCTTCTGCGAACCTTGCAGAACTAGCACTCCTGAAAGAAAGGATATTGCGGAGACATGGCTTAGCCACAGCCTGGGGGACGTTTCCAGAATGAGATTTTCACTCTGCAGCGGAGTGTGCGCTGATATGAAACTTCCTGGCAGATTAAAACTGTGTGCCCGACCGAGACTCGAACTCGGGACCTTTGCCTTTCGCGGGCAAGTGCTCTACCATCTGAGCTACCGAAGCACGACTCACGCCCGGTCTCACAGCTTCACTTCTGCTAGTATCTCGTCTCCTACCTTCCAAACCTTACAGAAGCTCTTCTGCGAACCTTGCAGAACTAGCACTCACCGAGCGGGGTGGCGCAGTGGTTAGACACTGGACTCGCATTCGGGAGGACGAGGGTTCAATCCCGAGCCCGGCCATCCTGATTTAGGTTTTCCGTGATTTCCCTAAATCCCTTCAGGCAAATGCCGGGATGGTTCCTCTGAAAGGGCACGGCCGACTTCCTTCCCAATCCTTCCCTAATCCGATGAGACCGATGACCACGCTGTCTGGTCTCCTTCCCCAAAACCAACCAACCAACCAACCAACTAGCACTCCTGAAAGAAAGGATATTGCGGAGACATGGCTTAGCCACAGCCTGGGGGATGTTACCAGAATGAGATTATCACTCTGCAGCGGAGTGTGCGCTGATATGAAACTTCCTGGCAGATTAAAACTGTGTGCCCGACCGAGACGCGAACTCGGGACCTTTGCCTTTCGCGGGCAAGTGCTCTACCATCTGAGCTACCGAAGCACGACTCACGCCCGGTCTCACAGCTTCACTTCTGCCAGTATCTCGTCTCCTACCTTCCAAACCTTACAGAAGCTCTTCTGCGAACCTTGCAGAACTAGCACTCCTGAAAGAAAGGATATTGCGGAGACATGGCTTAGCCACAGCCTGGGGGATGTTTCCAGAATGAGATTTTCACTCTGCAGCGGAGTGTGCGCTGATATGAAACTTCCTGGCAGATTAAAACTGTGTGCCCGACCGAGACTCGAACTCGGGACCTTTGCCTTTCGCGGGCAAGTGCTCTACCATCTGAGCTACCGAAGCACGACTCACGCCCGGTCTCACAGCTTCACTTCTGCCAGTATCTCGTCTCCTACCTTCCAAACCTTACAGAAGCTCTTCTGCGAACCTTGCAGAACTAGCACTCCTGAAAGAAAGGATATTGCGGAGACATGGCTTAGCCACAGCCTGGGGGATGTTTCCAGAATGAGATTTTCACTCTGCAGCGGAGTGTGCGCTGATATGAAACTTCCTGGCAGATTAAAACTGTGTGCCCGACCGAGACTCGAACTCGGGACCTTTGCCTTTCGCGGGCAAGTGCTCTACCATCTGAGCTACCGAAGCACGACTCACGCCCGGTCTCACAGCTTCACTTCTGCCAGTATCTCGTCTCCTACCTTCCAAACCTTACAGAAGCTGTTCTGCGAACCTTGCAGAACTAGCACTCCTGAAAGAAAGGATATTGCGGAGACATGGCTTAGCCACAGCCTGGGGGACGTTTCCAGAATGAGATTTTCACTCTGCAGCGGAGTGTGCGCTGATATGAAACTTCCTGGCAGATTAAAACTGTGTGCCCGACCGAGACTCGAACTCGGGACCTTTGCCTTTCGCGGGCAAGTGCTCTACCATCTGAGCTACCGAAGCACGACTCACGCCCGGTCTCACAGCTTCACTTCTGCCAGTATCTCGTCTCCTACCTTCCAAACCTTACAGAAGCTCTTCTGCGAACCTTGCAGAACTAGCACTCCTGAAAGAAAGGATATTGCGGAGACATGGCTTAGCCACAGCCTGGGGGACGTTTCCAGAATGAGATTTTCACTCTGCAGCGGAGTGTGCGCTGATATGAAACTTCCTGGCAGATTAAAACTGTGTGCCCGACCGAGACTCGAACTCGGGACCTTTGCCTTTCGCGGGCAAGTGCTCTACCATCTGAGCTACCGAAGCACGACTCACGCCCGGTCTCACAGCTTCACTTCTGCTAGTATCTCGTCTCCTACCTTCCAAACCTTACAGAAGCTCTTCTGCGAACCTTGCAGAACTAGCACTCCTGAAAGAAAGGATATTGCGGAGACATGGCTTAGCCACAGCCTGGGGGATGTTTCCAGAATGAGATTTTCACTCTGCAGCGGAGTGTGCGCTGATATGAAACTTCCTGGCAGATTAAAACTGTGTGCCCGACCGAGACGCGAACTCGGGACCTTTGCCTTTCGCGGGCAAGTGCTCTACCATCTGAGCTACCGAAGCACGACTCACGCCCGGTCTCACAGCTTCACTTCTGCCAGTATCTCGTCTCCTACCTTCCAAACCTTACAGAAGCTCTTCTGCGAACCTTGCAGAACTAGCACTCCTGAAAGAAAGGATATTGCGGAGACATGGCTTAGCCACAGCCTGGGGGATGTTTCCAGAATGAGATTTTCACTCTGCAGCGGAGTGTGCGCTGATATGAAACTTCCTGGCAGATTAAAACTGTGTGCCCGACCGAGACTCGAACTCGGGACCTTTGCCTTTCGCGGGCAAGTGCTCTACCATCTGAGCTACCGAAGCACGACTCACGCCCGGTCTCACAGCTTCACTTCTGCCAGTATCTCGTCTCCTACCTTCCAAACCTTACAGAAGCTCTTCTGCGAACCTTGCAGAACTAGCACTCCTGAAAGAAAGGATATTGCGGAGACATGGCTTAGCCACAGCCTGGGGGATGTTTCCAGAATGAGATTTTCACTCTGCAGCGGAGTGTGCGCTGATATGAAACTTCCTGGCAGATTAAAACTGTGTGCCCGACCGAGACTCGAACTCGGGACCTTTGCCTTTCGCGGGCAAGTGCTCTACCATCTGAGCTACCGAAGCACGACTCACGCCCGGTCTCACAGCTTCACTTCTGCCAGTATCTCGTCTCCTACCTTCCAAACCTTACAGAAGCTCTTCTGCGAACCTTGCAGAACTAGCACTCCTGAAAGAAAGGATATTGCGGAGACATGGCTTAGCCACAGCCTGGGGGATGTTTCCAGAATGAGATTTTCACTCTGCAGCGGAGTGTGCGCTGATATGAAACTTCCTGGCAGATTAAAACTGTGTGCCCGACCGAGACGCGAACTCGGGACCTTTGCCTTTCGCGGGCAAGTGCTCTACCATCTGAGCTACCGAAGCACGACTCACGCCCGGTCTCACAGCTTCACTTCTGCCAGTATCTCGTCTCCTACCTTCCAATCCTTACAGAAGCTCTTCTGCGAACCTTGCAGAACTAGCACTCCTGAAAGAAAGGATATTGCGGAGACATGGCTTAGCCACAGCCTGGGGGATGTTTCCAGAATGAGATTTTCACTCTGCAGCGGAGTGTGCGCTGATATGAAACTTCTTGGAAGATTAAAACTGTGTGCCCGACCGAGACTCGAACTCGGGACCTTTGCCTTTCGCGGGCAAGTGCTCTACCATCTGAGCTACCGAAGCACGACTCACGCCCGGTCTCACAGCTTCACTTCTGCCAGTATCTCGTCTCCTACCTTCCAAACCTTACAGAAGCTCTTCTGCGAACCTTGCAGAACTAGCACTCCTGAAAGAAAGGATATTGCGGAGACATGGCTTAGCCACAGCCTTGGGGATGTTTCCAGAATGAGATTTTCACTCTGCAGCGGAGTGTGCGCTGATATGAAACTTCCTGGCAGATTAAAACTGTGTGCCCGACCGAGACTCGAACTCGGGACCTTTGCCTTTCGCGGGCAAGTGCTCTACCATCTGAGCTACCGAAGCACGACTCACGCCCGGTCTCACAGCTTCACTTCTGCTAGTATCTCGTCTCCTACCTTCCAAACCTTACAGAAGCTCTTCTGCGAACCTTGCAGAACTAGCACTCCTGAAAGAAAGGATATTGCGGAGACATGGCTTAGCCACAGCCTGGGGGATGTTTCCAGAATGAGATTTTCACTCTGCAGCGGAGTGTGCGCTGATATGAAACTTCCTGGCAGATTAAAACTGTGTGCCCGACCGAGACGCGAACTCGGGACCTTTGCCTTTCGCGGGCAAGTGCTCTACCATCTGAGCTACCGAAGCACGACTCACGCCCGGTCTCACAGCTTCACTTCTGCCAGTATCTCGTCTCCTACCTTCCAAACCTTACAGAAGCTCTTCTGCGAACCTTGCAGAACTAGCACTCCTGAAAGAAAGGATATTGCGGAGACATGGCTTAGCCACAGCCTGGGGGATGTTTCCAGAATGAGATTTTCACTCTGCAGCGGAGTGTGCGCTGATATGAAACTTCCTGGCAGATTAAAACTGTGTGCCCGACCGAGACTCGAACTCGGGACCTTTGCCTTTCGCGGGCAAGTGCTCTACCATCTGAGCTACCGAAGCACGACTCACGCCCGGTCTCACAGCTTCACTTCTGCCAGTATCTCGTCTCCTACCTTCCAAACCTTACAGAAGCTGTTCTGCGAACCTTGCAGAACTAGCACTCCTGAAAGAAAGGATATTGCGGAGACATGGCTTAGCCACAGCCTGGGGGATGTTTCCAGAATGAGATTTTCACTCTGCAGCGGAGTGTGCGCTGATATGAAACTTCCTGGCAGATTAAAACTGTGTGCCCGACCGAGACGCGAACTCGGGACCTTTGCCTTTCGCGGGCAAGTGCTCTACCATCTGAGCTACCGAAGCACGACTCACGCCCGGTCTCACAGCTTCACTTCTGCCAGTATCTCGTCTCCTACCTTCCAAACCTTACAGAAGCTCTTCTGCGAACCTTGCAGAACTAGCACTCCTGAAAGAAAGGATATTGCGGAGACATGGCTTAGCCACAGCCTGGGGGATGTTTCCAGAATGAGATTTTCACTCTGCAGCGGAGTGTGCGCTGATATGAAACTTCCTGGCAGATTAAAACTGTGTGCCCGACCGAGACTCGAACTCGGGACCTTTGCCTTTCGCGGGCAAGTGCTCTACCATCTGAGCTACCGAAGCACGACTCACGCCCGGTCTCACAAGCTCTGCCTTGCTTTTGTCTCCTAGTGCGAAAAAAGCATCTCACTGCCTAATTCGTAACAATTTTAGTTAATATTTGCTGGTTATCAGAATATAAAGAGGAACCTGTGTTGTCTCACACTTGTCTCCAGTCGTGATTAAGTGTATGACTGTGTGTTGGCGGAAAAAATTTGCAAGCAGAACCCTCGTCTGTGAAAGAGGAAGTCGGAACTCAGGTACCGGGAGTTGCTACAAAGGCCATATATATAGAGCAGTAGTGTGTTTGCAAAGAAATACAGCCACTGTAAGATACCTCTCCGAATATGTTTGAACTACTGGGAAAATAAATTGTTCTTAAATTCAGTCCTTAAGAGTTTGCACCCTTATTCAGTTCCTGCGAATCACAACTTCTCCTCTCCGATCCACAATCACCTGTACTAAGCGTCCTAAGAGACTTAATCCCTCTCACTCCATTTAAAGCCCGCATCTCGTGGTCGTGCGGTAGCGTTCTCGCTTCCCACGCCCGGGTTCCCGGGTTCGATTCCCGGCGGGGTCAGGGATTTTCTCTGCCTCGTGATGGCTGGGTGTTGTGTGCTGTCCTTAGGTTAGTTACGTTTAAGTAGTTCTAAGTTCTAGGGGACTGATGACCATAGCTGTTAAGTCCCATAGTGCTCAGAGCCATTTGAGCCACTCCATTAAAGGTGACTTAGTAGACCTAAGCCCACATTGTCATCAATGCCGTGGTTGCGCTAGGCGCGCCACACCTTCTGCGAATGTGGTAATAGTGCCTGTACCGGGACGTGACATCTGGATTACGTTTCATCTGAAGAATCCCAAAGAAGCCCGCCCGGCTAGCCGCGCGGCCTAACGCGCTGTTTCCCCAGCGGGAAGGCGTGCCGGTCCCCGGCACGAATCCGCCCGGCGGATTAGTGTCGAGGTCCGGTGTGCCGGCCAGCCTGTGGATGGTTTTTAAGGCGGTTTCCATCTGCCTCGGCGAATGCGGCTTGGTTCCCCTTATTCCGCCTCTGTTACACTATGAATGCGACTGCTGCGCAAACATTGTCTCCACGTACGCGTACACCACAATTACTCTACCATGCAAACATTTCGGGTTACTCTCGTCTGGTATGAGACGTTCACGGGGGTAGGTACACTGGGGGCCGAACCGCACAATAAATAAATGGTTCAAATGGCTCTGAGCACTATGGGACTTAACTTCTGAGGTCATCAGTTCCCTAGAACTTAGAACTACTTAAAGCTAACTAACCTAAGGACATCACATACATCCATGCCCGAGGCAGGATTCGAACCTGCGACCTTAGCGGTCGCGCGGTTCCAGACTGTAGCACCTAGAACCGCTCGGCCACCCCGGAACCGCACAATAACCATGGGTTCGACGTGGGGCGGCGATGAGGTGGGCGGACTGCTGTGGCCTGTTGTGGGGTTGTGAAACACTGAGGGCTACGGCAGCACGAAGCATCTCCGTCGTTTCTTGGTCCCCGGTTCAATACACAATACCAAAGAAGTGTGTTTCGTCCACGAATCAGGCGACTTAAGAACTCTAGTTCGACAATTTATTGAGTACTATTCAACGGTCTTGGACTCTTACCAATTAATCGAAGAAACAGAAAATAAAAAGAAGAGCTGAACGATTCGATGAAGGCTTCGTTAAGGGGCGCTCACACGGCCAATATTTATTGCGCAATGCTGAGAATTGCGCAATAATATAGACCCGTCTGGGATCGGTATTAACGGTTTGCACTCTGTACTGAAGGAGCCTGAAGAGCTTTAAAAATATTGACGCTCACTCGGTATATTGCGCAATATACTGTACCGTGTACCGATAGTATGGCGCAATAAATGGCAGTTCCTGCCGAGACTGAGAGAAATTCAGTCTGCTCCGAACGAATTTCCGGAAAAAACTGAAGAAGTAAATGGAAAAAGATCAAGAAGTGTGCTGGACGATGTATTTTACAGCACCATGCGATACTTTGCGAAATGAAATTCCTCATTGTTTAGGAAACGCCAGATATCTCGTCGTCCACAGTAAAATGAAGCTCATGGTCTTATAACAATAAGCAGAAATGTTTATTTTATGTGTAGGAGTTTTCATAATTGGCAAGTAAGATAAGGTCCCCTGTTCGATGAGCTAAAAGGTATTTTTTTTTCCTGCAGTAGTTGTCACATCACGGACATAAAATCATGTAATCTTTAAATTACTAATCCGTAAATAACTGTTTTATTTCGTTAGCAAAAGTTGTTATAATAGAAAGGCTCAAAAATGGCTATGAGCACTATGCGACTTAAGTTCTGAGGTCATCAGTCGCCTAGAACTTAGAACTAATTAAACCTAACTAACCTAAGGACATCACACACATCCATGCCCGAGGCAGAATTCGAACCTATGACCGTAGCGGTCGCTCGGTTCCAGACTGTAGCGCCTAGAACCGCACGGCCACTCCGGCCGGCTGTCATAATAGAGAAATACACAGAAAATAGCACATATATACGATAAATTTCGCAGTTCACTTGTTTAATTTGTTATTAGTATAAGTAGGCTGTTTAGGTTTTTATGTTGGTAACGCCACGTAGCGCTCTGTATGAAAATCACTGACTGTGCTGTGTGCAGTCTGTGGCTGGTTGGCATTGTTTGAATATTCGCTATTGTAGTGTTGGGCAGTTGGATGTGAACAGCGCGTAGCGTTGGGCAGTTGGAGATGAGCCGCCAGCAGTGGTGGATGTGGGGAGAGAGATGGCAGAATTTTGAAAGCGGACGATCTGGGCGTGTATCCGCCAGAAAAAGGAGAATTGTAAAGATGGATGTCATGAATTTATAGATATGTATATTATGACTTTTGAATACTATTAAGGCAAATACATTGTTTGTTCTCTATCAAAATCTTTCATTTGCTAATTTGCCTATCAGTAGTTAGTGCCTTCAGTAGTTAGAATCTTTTATTTAGGTGGCAGTATTGGCGCTCGCTGTATTGCAGTAGTTCGAGTAACGAAGATTTTTGTGAGGTAAGTGATTCATGAAAGGTATAGGTTACTGTCAGTCACGGACATTCTTTTGTAGGGATTATTGAAAGTCAGATTGCGTTGCGCTAAAAATATTGTGCGTCAGTTTAGTGTTGATCAGTATAAGTAAAGAGAGAAATGTATGAGTACGTTCAGTTTTGCTCAGCTGTTTGAAAATCAAATATCGTAGAAGTTTGCCAGCACTGTTTAAATGTTCAAATGTGTGTGAAATCTTATGGGACTTAACTGCTAAGGTCATCAGTCCCTAAGCTTACACACTACATAACCTAAATTATCGCCGGCCGCGGTGGCCGAGCGGTTCTAGGCGCTTCATTCCGGAACTGCGCGACTGCTACGGTCGCAGGTTCGAATCCTGCCTCGAGCATGGATGTGTGTGATGTCCTTAGGTTAGTTAGGTTTAAGTAGTTCTAAGTTCTAGGGGACTGATGACCTCAGATGTTAAGTCCTATAGTGCTCAGAGCCATTTTTGAACCTAAATTATCCTAAGGACAAACAGATACACCCATGCCCGAGGGAGGACTCGAACTTCCGCCGGGACCAGCCGCACAGCCCATGACTGCAGCGCCGTAGAACCAGCACTGTCATTTATATAATTTTCCAAAGGGGACGTTTTATTAGGTGTTGGTATGGTTTACGAATCTACGCTGCTGTGAAGGAGCTCCAGTCCGCTGGAATGTTTACTGGAAGCTTTTCAGACTTAATTCGCCCGTTGTGAGTAATTTGTACTTGTGTTTTGCAAGGCAAGCAACCCAATCTCAATACATATGAGATCCACATCCTCGAGCGCCGACATGTTCGCTACGAAGGTAGAATCTGACGCATCCCGGAAATAAATATTCCGCAGCTATGTTTTACCGTTATGGGTCTCCCTCTTTCACACAATATATTAACACAATAGTATTACACGATAAGCCAGAACATAATGACCACTGCCCAACGCGACGTTGGATGCCGCCTGGTGGCGTTGCGACCAGTGACGCGGTGACAAAAGTTCAAATGGTTCAAATGGCTCTGAGCACTATGGGACTTAACATCTAAGGTCATCAGTCCCCTAGAACCTAGAACTACTTAAACCTAACTAACCTAAGGACATCACACACATCCATGCCCGAGGCAGGATTCGAACCTGCGACCGTATCGGTCGCACGGTTCCAGACTGAAGCGCCTGGAACCGCTCTTCCACAGCGGCCGGGGACAAAAGTATGCAAGCGGAGCACGGACAGGGGAGCACCAGTGAGATAAGCGACACTGAGAAAGCGCAGGTTATTGTTATGCAGAGCCTGTGAACGAGTATCTCGAAAACGGCGAACTTGGTCGAATGTTCACGTGCTACTATCGCGAGCATCTACGGTAAGAGGTAGAAGGACGGTGAAACTACCAAAAGGCCCTTAATGGTTGGACGTCCACGACTCTTTGGAGGCTTGTCTGCTCTGTATAGTAGGACAGATAGTGGCCTGCTGCATCTCTGCCGAAAGAGCACAATGCTGGAACACACACAGGTGTTTCGGAGCACCCCTTTCATCGCACACTGTTGATGGAGCTCCGCGTTGACCCCACGACACCGTCAGTTACGATTGCCGTGTGTACGGGTCCATCAGGATTTGACCGTCGATCAATGGAAACGTGTCGGCTCTTCGGGTGAATCACATTTTTTCTACACTAGTTCGCTTGTCGTCTCCACAAACGCCGTCGTCGAGGTGAACGGCAGCCCGAAACCTGCAGCGCGCCACGGACGCAGGCTGGTGGGACCAGTGTTATGCTACGGGAGACATTCTACTGCACTTGCATGGCACTTATGGTGGTAATCGAAGATACGCTGACAGCTGCGAATCACCTCCATTATGGTTGATGTCTCCCCCGGCGGCGATGTCATCTTTGAACAGTATAACTGTCCGTGTCTCGGAGCCAGAACCGTGCTACAGTGATTTAAAGAGCACTATAGTGAACTGACGTTGATGTCTATACATCCCATCTGGGTGACTATCGGTCGCCATCACCGTTACGGAGATCAGTGGCCGGCCTCTGTGGCCGAGCGGTTCTAGGCGTTTCAGTCCGGAACCTCGCTGCTTCTACGGTCACAGCTTCGAATCCTGCCTTGGGCATGGATGCGTGTGCTGTACTTAGCTTAGTTAGGTTTAAGTAGTCTAGAGGACTGATGACCTCAGATGTTAAGTCCCATAACGCTTAGAGCCATTTGAAGATCAGTGTTATTTTGTTATTTACGCGAATTACATGACTTGTGCTTATGCACATAATGTCACATACCTCCACAAACCTACCAACAAACTGTCGGATCCATGATATGCAGAATCAGTGATGTATTTCGCTCCAAAGACGGACAAACAAGCTATAAAGCACGCTGTCATAATGTTTTGGCTCATAAGTGTAAATACTTAGCTTTGTGAGAACCCCTTAAATCAGCGTGAGAGCGTCGCAGCAACGCTCAAGGAGCTGAGTGTGATACTCTGCAAAAAAAGGCGTTGCGTCAGGGATTATATCTCCCTATGTGAGACCGACCAGGGTGATGCAGTGACAAAACCCCTTTCCACGCAGGTTTTCCGTGTTTTCTGTAAACCCTGTGGAGTGGCGGAAGTTGTTCTCCTTCCTCCAAAGCGAACTCTATTCACATTGTCATCTACGGGACATTAAACCCTGTCTGCCTATTGAGATAAAATTAAAGAAACATATTGCTTCCTACAACACATATCTTACGTAATAGCCACGAGATCAAACCTAGAGGAGCTCGAGCGCATTTTTTAATTTATTTATTCATTAGCGATTTTTTAGCATAATACCTGTACCCTAGAAGCTGCGAGAGACTGCGTTTCAAAGTTATTATTATAATTATTAAGATACACACTGCATTAATAAAACTGTTTTCTTATTTTATATGTAGTTATCGTAAAGCCCCGAAACCCAACACAGCGTTACACTACCCACCGAGACCTGGGACTGGGGATTTGTGTTGCCCTCCTCCTCCTCCTCCTCCTCTTCATCATCATCATCGTTCGTGGCAGTGGCAATATTGGACTGCGTAAAAATTGGACTATGTAAAAACTGGGACTTTGGGAAGAGGAATTCCGCCTTATGCATGACACCTTTTATCTGTTTTGTTTCATCCAGACATGTTTCAGCACATTTTGTGCTATCTTCGGTGGGTTCTTCCTTATTTTTTAACTTACATGATACTATTGGACATTTATTTTGGTTAGCTATTCTGCTACACAATGTACAACTTCTCATGGTTTTGTTATTGTGGTGCTTTCTCATATGTCGTTGGTGAAGTGAATAGGCAGGTTTCATCACCGATGGTCACTTGACACTGCACTTTCTTCGATTTTTCAAACCATAGGCAGAGTTTTCAACACGTAATGGCGGCGAAAACTGCCTATGGTTTGAAAAATCGGAGAAAGTGCTGTGTAGAATAGCTACCAAAATAAATGGCCAATAGTATCATATAAGTTAAAAAATAAGGAAGAACCCACTGAAGATAGCACAAAATCTGCTGAAACATGTCTGGATGAAACAAAACAGGAAAAAGGTGTCTTGCATAAGGTGGAATTCCTCTTCCCATTTCATTGCAAGCACGGACATAACAAGAAGAACTGCGACACCACAAGATGATTATTAACTGGGATTTTGTACGGGCACTGATGACAGCGCAGTTGAGCGCCCCACAAACCAAACATCATCGTCAGTACACGCCTACCATCTGAGGATGGAACAGAAAAGGGGCGGGGGATTGTAGATCAGTAGAGTCTTCCACCACACACCATACCCTCGCGGGATGCAGATGTTGTTCGACATTACAATCACTTGTTTCTCTTTGACGGTGGTGTATCCTATGGGGATGCTCGGGATAAGGGCCGTGCCTTATGCATACAGCTCGTGTGTCTGAATCCTTCCTAAGTCGAATTAAGGAGAACATTGAAAAATCCCACGAGCTTGCTACCAGTCGGTTTCTGAGCTATTCATGAGCCTTGCATGAGAATCTTTGGAAGAAAGACGACGTCCCTATCGTAAATGGACACACAAGATAGAAAAAACGTGTGGTATAACTATATAACTAAGAATACCTGCAACAAAATTCGAAAATATTTTGTTGACACCGACCTACATAGGGAGAAACGATCACCACGATAAAACAAGTGAAATCAGAGCTTGTACGGAAAGATATAAGTATTCGTTCTTGCTGCGCGCTATACGAGATTGGAATAATAGAGAATTGTGAAGGTGGTTCGATGAACCCTATGCCAGGCACTTAAATGTGATTTGCAGAGTATCCATGTAGATGTAGATACATGTAAAAAAAAGGAAAATAAAGCACTACAAAATTGTGGTGAAACCAAATTGCCTGTAGCGAATGCCTAGCATTGAATTATAATCTTGATGTCGGTGCTTCTAATCTAGCGGTACGGTAGCTCAGTATGTTAGGTCAGAGGACTGGTGCCTCCTTCTAATTAAAAAAAAAAGGAAACTTGAGTAAACGATGAACATTAGAATTTGAGAGATGTCATGCGACATCTGCACAGAACTGTAGAAAACAATTGACTAAGAAATAGTTAGAACAAAAGGAATAGGAAAAAAGCGGTGAAGCATGTGCTTGGAAACCGAAAGGTCACGAGATCGAATCCCGGTCGGATTACTGATTTTTGTCCGCGTTTCAACCTAGCCTTCACCTCACAAATATGTGGGGTGACATCAAGAACGACGTGTGATTCTGATTCCATGTTAAACTGTAGTTTCCCTTTTCCCCGGTTGTAAAACTGAGGTAGGTTAGGTACATGCAAGCTGCCGAAGTGGCGCCCAATTGAAATACTTACACCAGGCCACTGAGCCACACGAAATTACTATTATCATTGTTATTATTATTATTATTATTTTTATTTGTATTATTATTATTATTATAGCTAAATAAGCTTGATACGTTAGAAATATTAGAAAGAAGAATTTCAGAGAATACGTTAGGTCCTCAGAAAAATGGAGCACTTTCAATATTAAGAAATAACGATGAACATAATTAGTACGTGGAAAACATAGCGGAAAAAATAAAGAAGAGGGGATGACCATGTTGTGAACATATTTACAGTATGCATGACCACAGACTCACCAAGTACATCTTCAGATATCTTAGGGAGAAGAAGCTCACAACGACCTCGACTCAAGAGATTAGGGAAACCTTGGAAATAAATAACACAAGAGAAGAAGAAGTATTGGAAATAGAGACTTTTCAAGAAAAAAGTTTTAAATCTAGATGGATTCCAGGGCAGAAGGGAAAAGAAAACTTGGACAATGCAGACATAAAGAACAACGGCAGTGAAAGAATCAAGAAATACTGATAAAAAGAAGGAAAAACCAAGGATTAAGAACTGAAGTCGGAAGGTGCTCATTTGAAGAACTTAACATAAGAATAAGAAGAATATTCAAGAAATATTGTAATATCACTTTTGTACTACATCTTATATCTGGCGCAAAGGCCATCGACATAACATTAGAGTAATTCCTCGTGCTTACGAAGGGCCGGCCGCTATGGCCGAGCGGTTCTAGGAGCTTCAGTCCGGAACCGCTATGCTGCTGCGGTCGCAGGTTCAAATCCTGCCTCGGTCATGGATGTGTGTGATGTCCTTTGGTTAGTTAGATGCAAGTAGTTCTACGTCTAGGGGACTGATGACCTCAGATTTTAAGCCCCATAGTGCTTAGAGCCATTTTTTTAAGCTCACGAAGGTACGCTAATACACGTTCTTCTCGTGATACGTTCGTGTTGAATAGGACAGACTAGTGAAAATAGCCCCATAGTCAGGCAAACAGAGTAGGGGAACAGGTGCAGGAATCCTGCATCGTCGTTCTAGGCGAGATTCTAGTGGAGGTAGTTGGCTACCTCCGACCTGTTCCGAAGTGTGAAGCGTGTATCCGTGACGTGTGGATGACTGTGGTGAGCGTTCGTGCACTGTTGCGTTGGGTTCGTGTTGTTAAGCGTGAAAGAAAGGACAAGGTGAAAACCTATGCCTGCACACAACCTTCTCCTATCGAATAACACCAAAGCGTCTGCCGAGCTTAACGTCCCAGTCCAATAGATGGATTACAATCAACCGTGTCACATGCCCTTAATCCATGAGACGCAGCGGAGAGGTTTTGAGTTTAATCCAGGATATTGCGCAAAGAGCGGTGATCAGGAACTTCGCACCACCACGTATCCTCCCTTTGCCGTCCAAATACTAACAGCGAAAATTTTCCAGCATCAGAATTCGAATCGGCGTCCCTCCGCGTCGAGCGCTATCGCTCAAGCGTGAGTGAGTGACCTCAGCTAAGAAGACAGTTGAACAGGATAGTGGGGTGACGACAAATAACTAAACGAAGAACCTACCATCGCGCACTCTACACTGTGTATTGTACAGATGTAGATGTACATCTCTTCTGTCCTGACTATCGCTGCAGACCAAGAACGTAGACAAAATGTTTACAGACTCGTATTAATGTTGGCAATATACGTGACTCAAAAAGCAATACGTCCGTCAGAGATATGTGCGCATCTGATCTGCGAACGCTCGTAAAAACGTGCGAAGCCGAGCGGCGAGGCGGTGTATGTGTCATGTAAAGAAGTTTTGGCTGTTACAGCTCGTCGTCCGCAATGACCGCGAGCTCTCAACAACGGGCATTGCAGTCAGCGAACGGTACCACCCTTTGTCCGAGTATAATAGCCCGCATCACGTTTGGCGGGGGGCTGTGTTGAGGGCGTCATTACCATTTACTGTCGTAAGTAATCTGAGGTACATTTCCAACGCGTGTGACAATGCGGGGCTTCAGTTCATAACGGCAAACAGCCGCCGCTCTCCAAAGAAATATAGATTTTTATAGCAGCTAAACGTATAATCTAACGACAATTCTATTCTGTTGTTTGTTTATGCAGGAGCTTTAAACTGGCGTTTCTGTTTCATAGACGGATTTCCATTCACGCATTACGAGAAAACAGCCCATTAATCTCGGATTCTTTTCTGCCGCAGAGTCGGCGGCGCAACGTTTTTTTTATTATTATTTAAAACCACAAAGCGTGTCCTTATAGATTATTGCATTAAACATTTTAATTTAGTGAATAATTCTTGCGAACAATGGCACGCGCGCAAATAAACGCGGCGCCGGGGACGGCGTTTTTTATCTTTATTTGAGCCGCGCCGGCTCGGTAATATGACAACTTAATGGACAATGAAGTGAACGCGTCGAAAAACAAGTGTTCCACGTATCCGCATAACTTTTATTCTAAAAGGTCCTCCCCGCCCCCGGCCTCCCTCTCTCCCCCGCGCGTCCGCTCTTCGGACGCCGAAAATAACTGTTTCCGAAATTACGCTTTGTTGCGCTTTTGTGCCCGGCCGGAGAATCGCGGACGGGGACAGAAGAATCGAATGTAGGGCGTGGTGCGGAACCTAGCGCATATAACGTTTATCTTATTGGCTCCCCCCTCTTTATAGGACTAACTAACTGGATTATTCCGACGTGCGCTATGAAAAGGGATTTATAGGAGGGAAGGGCCAATAAAACAGCGAGAACGGCGGCGTCTGGCGGCGGGCGACGCTTACGCAGCACTGCAGTTGAGACGCTCTGGCGCTCCGCACTGCGCAAACCGGGGACACAAAAACGCCCGCACCGCACCTAGCCCCGCCGCTCCCCACTTTATTTATCTATTTGTCGTCACAACTGCGACTCCTACTGCTGTTTTCCCCGACATCAGAGCGGAGAACAGAAGGCGTTCTTGTAACCGCACCCATTTACTAGGCAGCTGCCTGACGGCGACATAGCGACAAGGGCGGAGGAAAAGATTACCTAAGGGACAGACTATGAAACGCAACCGATCCTAGTATATCAAGAAACGACATGGCCAGACGCATCATGCCGAGGAGCACACCGTAAAAAGTCAATGCTAAATCATTTTTTATATCTGCTGTGACATCCTTTTTCTAGTATACAGCTCTTGGTTTGACAGTAAAAGAGTGTGTTTTTAAGTCAAAGTTTCCCAAGTAGTCGTCTTTCAGATCATTTCGTTGTTCAAATGGCTCTAAGCACTATGGGACTTAACATCTGCGGTCATCATTCCCTTAGACTTAGCCGGCCGGAGTGGCCGAGCGGTTCTAGGCGCTACGGTGTGGAACCGAGGCGGGATTCGAACCTACGACCGTAGCAGCAGCGCAGTTCCGGACTGAAGCGCCTAGAACCGCTTGGCCACCACGGCCAGCCATTTAGTTGTGTCTAAATATTTTTCACTTAATAGATTCCTTCCCTAAAGTGGGATTCCATTAGATCTTTAACATACCTTTGAGGGTAGTCATAACGTTTTAGTTATCACCACCGTAAAATCCTGCTGTGACCATCAAACTTGCTGATGCCCTTCTCTACCCTGCAACGTGACACCATTTCCCCCAACAACTGATGACTTGTCGGAGATTTTGTTTTTACTGATCTTCATTTTGGCTGTTTAGAAAGAAGTTTCGTGTCAAAAATCATCTGTCAGGAGCGATCTAAGATGTTCGCATTAAAGGGACGTTCGCATCACTTCTGTTCCTTCTCTCAGTGTTAAAGCATTTTATGTACCACACCACAGAAGTGCTCTACATACAAGTGATAGTGAGACAACAACTGGTATGTATCCTGAATAAAGCAAAAGTTTGACATATACTGCGCCGTGAATCATTGTCACTAGCATCTATTTATTCAAATTATTTTATTTCTTACCACACGGTGTAGATGAATGGTACATGTACTGTATTATATTTTACATTTTATATCTCTTACAGCAACATTTATTGGATGACATTGCCTTCTAGTTGTAAGATCACTGTCATACACTGAGGTAGTTTCTTGTGGTACAGTGTGGTCCTATGAAATTTCCTTTAGCTCTGGACATGCAAGATGTAAGAGATAGAAGTACACATATTTCTTCTGATGACTCAGGACAGTGTACTAAACGACATTGCATCAGTATTATTCCGAAATAATTGTGTTGCTATGATACATATTCTTTGTCTTGGAGATAATATTTCTGTTTTGGTATATATTATTTGGACCTAGTATTTTCCGGACACCATCTTTGTGTACAGAATATGACAGCTTACATGTGATGCGTTACGACATAAAAAGGAACCTTTGACCACTGGAGGTATTCTATTTTAGTTGTTTTATTTTCACCTTTAGATATATGTTTAGTTTTTAGTCAAAAACCTCCCCGAAACAATGTTCTGAAGTAGTGTTTTTGTTTCTCCATTAAACAGTGCCACAAGGTATCCCAAAGACGTAACACAACACACACATATGTCATACTAACACACGTAAATCCACCTCGTGATGGAGGTTTAAACTTTCGAAACGCGTTGTGGATGTAAATAAACAGCGACTGGTAACGTTAAACTTGTGTTTCATTGCGTATCAGTCTATCTGTTTGTTACTTTGATCCGGTCATCTATGAGTGACAATGCGGCTGGGCATGAGGACTATATTTCATGTCATATACTATCACGATGTTGGTGCAATGTTGCACATACGTATATTATGAATACGACTGTAAGGTATTCTTTTCACTGTAAATTTGGTGCAAGTACTTTCTTGCGTTCTTTGAATCTTGCCCGTGTAAATTTATTTTGTTTTACAGTGACATTTGCTTAATGATGTTAACAGTAAGTTCTGTAATCACGAAGTGTCGCTACTCTTAACAGCTTTTGCATAATTATTTCTGATCAATGCTGTTGTACACTGAGGTGAAAAAAGTCGTGAGATGTCTTCTAATATAATGTCGGGCCTCCTTTTACCTGGCATACTGGGGAACTCGACGTAGCATGGACTCAATAAGTCGCTGAAAGTCACAAGCCATGTTGCCTCTATAGCCTTCCATAACTGCGAAAATGTTGCCGTTACATGCAACATTTGGAGCATTATGAGCAGAGTCCTCCAACCATCTAGGAAATTTGACGATCGAACGCACCAACTGGAGAGAATTTGATAGGAGGACATCCAGCAACTGTATCAATCAATGTCAAGCCTAATAACTGGTTGCGTAAGGGACCAACGCTTATTGACCTACTCAATTTGTGAAGCTCTTTCTCTTGAATAAATCATCCAGTTTTTCTGAAAATTTAATCGTTTTTTTGCTTCGGATAAATCCCTAGTGATGCATCTTTTTTTTTATCTCTTTCTTACAGAATACTGGCGCAGAATTTGTCAGGTACTATTTTGCCCTTTGGAGGGTAATCAAAAACAAGCATCCATGTATATCCTAAAAATACTAACTTTAATCCGCCACCTCCTCTCTCTTGTTTTCTGTTTCATCTCTGGCGTCAAGTGGTGAATTCATGGCGCATCCATAGTAATTAAGCGATGCACAAAATCAGTTGGGTACATTTTAGAAACGCCCTAAAATTGATGATATATTCGTTTTCCGGTTCTAGGCGCTACAGTCTGGAACCGCGCTACCGCTACGGTCGCAGGTTCGAATCCTGTCTCGGGCATGGATGTGTGTGATGTCCTTAGGGTAGTTAGGTTTAAGTAGTTCTAAGTTCTAGGGGACTGATTACCTCAGAAGTTAAGTCCCATAATGTTCAGAGCCATTTGAACCATTTTTTTTATTCGTTTTCACATTTACTCTAGGACATCATCCACTAAACACACCAGCCACCTTGCTCCGTGAAATGTACTATAGTCACTGTGTCACCAACAAATGACGGAACACTAAACCTTATTCCACTGGTATTTGTATGTGGCCACAATTTCTTATGGTGTTACTACAGGTTTTACAGCAGAATTTTCCTGTAGTAGTTATTGAACGCTTTGCACCTTCTCATTTTCTGGTAACATATCTCCCTCAAAAGTTTAATGCTTTCTTTGGTACCTATTGCGGAGCAGACACTGTTTATCAAGTCTTCATGATATTCGTATGGCAAGGGGCACATCTTACACCTTTAATTCTTGTGCTACGGAAATATTTTTATAAGCTTCACCAACCGTTTGCTTATTTCTTTGTTCATGTCAGTAGTACATGCATATTAGGTTAATAATAATAATGCTAATTAAATTTTGTAGTAGGAAAGGAGGGAAGATTAGGGTGTAACGTGCCGGCGACATCGAAGTCATTAGAAACGGAGCAGACGTTCGGACTGGTTCAAGGATGGAGAAGGAAAGCGGCTGTGTCTTTTCGAAGGAACCATCCCGGCATTGGCCTGGAATGATTTAGAGAAATCACTGAAAACCTGTATCAGGATGGCCGGACTCTCGTTTGAAGCGACAATCTACATCTACATCTACACCAAGCGGTGTGTGGCGGAGGGCACAATTCGCGCCAAAGTCATATTTCCCCCCGTCTGTTCCATTCGCGGATGGCGCGACGGAATAACGACTGTCTGAATGCCTCAGTACGAGCTCTCTATTTCCCTTATCTTTGAATGGTGATCATTGCGCGATTCGAAAGTTGGTGGTAATAATATATGCTCTACATCCTCGGCGAAGATCGGATTTCGGAATTTAGTGAGCAGCCCCTTCCGCTTAGCGCGCTGTCTATCTGTGTGTCCCACTTCAAACTTTCTGTGAGGTTTGTAACGCTCTCGCGATGGCTCAGTGTACCAGTCACGAATCTTGCCGCTCTTCTTTGGACCTTCTCAATCTCTTGAATCAGACCCAACTGGTAAGGGTCCCATACCGACGAACAGTACTCTAAGACTGGACGAACTAACGTATTGTAAGCTATTTCCTTTGTTGAAGGACTTCATTGCTTCAGGAAGCGAGTCCAGTGCGCTAGCCACTGCGCCACCTCGCTCGGTGAAGTACACTTTGTAGAACTCAGCACAGGAGAAATGTAGAACTGGTTGTGGCAGTCTATGCTTTATCTTGCAATTAAACAGACGATATACAAAACGCAGAGGTGTTAAATGATTACATATCAAAACATCCTCTGAAGTAGTTGTGAACTGCTACTAGTGTTAAGATTATAATGTTAATTAATAACGTAGTTATGGCATAATGGGCGCAGTGGACAAGACACTGTGTGCACTGTCTGCTAAGGCGCGTCCAAGTCTCAACAGGTCTCTCTCCCTCTTCCAGAGCGTCTCACTTCTGTGAAGCAGCGTCCATACGGTCCAACGTTTTTCATGACCAGGAACCAAACTCTCTTCAATGTACAGGATTGGCTCTATCATTCGACAGTGGTTTTCCCTACATTTTCGTTAATGTGCTTAATAAAAATATTGTTAACGAGGATCATGAAGTGTTGGTATAGCCCATAATTGTGTGCGTGTGTGTGTGGGGGGGGGGGGGGGGGTGCTTTTTATGTTATGATTTAGTTTCACATTACTTACAAATTTACAACTATCAAAAGACACTATTGTCACTAGCTTGTACATGGACATTTTGTGAATTCACATTAATAATAAATATAATCTTAAATATTAATTAATGTTTCGTAACATACAGTGGGTGTATTATTTTTTCATAGGATGTACAGGATGTTGAGACTTGGTTAAAAAACACCTCGGACCTATGAGACTGATAATTTTTCTATAAATCCGATTTTCGCAAACATCTATTTTTCTCAAAACTTTGTTTCTGTGCTTTGGGCCCTTATGACACTCAATGCTCAATTATTAACTGTGTGTTCAAGTATTAAGAACATTTTCCTCTTTTTGCTAGTAGCGAAGAGATATTGTTCAGTTACTTTACAACAGTATGTTCTTTCAACTGTTTTTATTCAGTTATTGTAATTGTTTATGGCTAAATAGTGCAGTCACGCTGAAGATCAGATTTAAAAAATCGTTCTTAAGAAAATGGGTCACTTAGGCCGGTATTACACTATCAAATTTCTTTGTCAAATATCTTTGTCAAAGATATTTGATGGTGTAATAGGGAACTTTGTCAAATGTCGTCCAATATTTGATCAAATCTAGGGTCTCACTGTAGATTTGATCAAAGAAGTCGCTTGTCCTCTGTTCACTGCAATGTGACATGTTACCACATGGAGCGCTAGCATCGCTGCAGCGTTCTGTCGTCTGTAGTGTTTTTATAAACGTTGCCGGTAAATACAATTGGTGTGTGCCGACAACTACAAAATTAATAGAGATGTATGAAGCTGATGAGGCGCCTTACAACTTGAGGCACCATGAATACAAAAATATATTAAAAAGATTGGAGACCTAACCTAACCTGACCTAACCTAACCTAACCTGACCTAACCTAAACTAACCTAACCCTCTCCTGTAGCAAGGAATTGGAGTGTTAAAGTGAGCCTGTCTTCTGCAGATGTAGCAGTTCTTAAGTGAATATTGTGCTTTGTGATATGAGGATACACTTCACTGAGCACATACAGAAATGTATGCTCATCCAATGTTAAGTAATTGATGTATGACTTGACGTCCTCCACTAAAAGCTCACGTAACAAGTTTTGTTGAATGCTTTTATCGTGTCGTCGTAAAACCCACGGCTTCACCCAGGTATGTTTCCTTTTTTTTCCCCGCTTCTCTTCCGCATGTGCACACAGTGCAGTTGTGGTACATGCAACTGCTGTGGTTAATAACGAGTTCTTGTTGTCAGCCATCTTGAACTTTGACGAAAAATACGATGACAGTGTAATACCCCTTCCAGCGCTACATCAAAGATCTTTGTCAAATATGTTTGACGGAATATTTGATCGCATCTTTGATCAAATCTTTTACAAAGAAATTTGATAGTGTAATACCGGCCTTACCTAGATGCTGTCATTAACAAAGGAGAAGGAAATGGCCATTTTACCTTCTGTTTTGGTGTACTGAAGTAGCTGCGGCGTTGTTGGCTTCTTACGCGTTCGATCTGGCGTGGCACATTTGTCAAGATCACCGCGATTGTGGCTGGGGGTCAGTAACGCATCATCAACATGCGGTTGCTCTCCATTCCGGCGGAACCTTTAGCCCAAGTCAAATCGAGAGAACATTTTCGTATGGAGGATTTTTGAAGTGGATATTCTGTGAAAAATGAGGGGAGAGGGAGTCGGTGAGTGGGGGAGCGCAGCCATGAATAATGTGTGGTCGCCGGCCTGACCCAGCTTTTGTCGCGGGCCCCCTGCGCGTGTTTGCATAGCTTATTGCCAGAAGCCGATACTCTAAGCGCCCCTCACGCGCTGCGGCGCCGGACCAAAGGCGAAGAAGCTGCAATAACGCTTGCCACAAGGTTATAACGCGTTTACCGAACAGGCTTCTGGATATGTGTTTCTTAAAAGATGCTAGGATGTGTAGTCCGTCTCACGTACAAGCTCGATTATTGTGATTTAGTTGTTTTGTCTCGGCCTACGTAAACTTTCGCGCCGGCCGCTGTGACCGAGCGGTTCTAGGCGCTACAAATGGTTCAAATGTCTCTGAGCACTATGTGACTTAACATCCGAGGTCATCAGTCCCGTAGACTTAGAACTACTTAAACCTAACTAACCTAAAGACATCACACACATCCATGCCCCAGGCAGGATTCGAATCTGCGACCGTAGCGGTCGCGCGGCTCCAGAGTGTAGTGCCTAGAACCGATCGGCCACCCGGCCGGCTCACATTAGACCCCTAGCTGCTACATGATCGTCAATTCCACATAGACACAAGTAGAAATGTAGTCTATAAAAATACGTTGTTGGTCAGAAGTAAGCTATAAATATAAGATTCATTGTTCACAACACCCACAGGTACACTTGGCAACAGCAATGTAACGTTTAATCATAATATTTGAACACGAAAACATCTTTACATTGCGGCTCCTGTTCCTAATGTTATAGGTGATTGCCCCATGCTAAAGAACTGCAAGAATACCCTGTTTTCACCGGTCGGAGTGGCCGTGCGGTTCTAGGCGCTTCAGTCTGGAACCGCGTGACCTCCACGGTCGCAGGTTCGAATCCTGCCTCGGGCATGGATGCGTGTGATGTCCTTAGCTTAGTTAGGTTTAAGTAGTTCTAAGTTCTAAGGGACTGATGACCTCAGAAGTTGAGTCCCATAGTGCTCAGAGCCATTTGAACCATTAAACTTTCGCAATTCCCCACACTACAACTTTTCATCGACACTTTTCTAACAGTTTATTTTTTCTTCTTCTGTTTTCGTGTTTGGTGTTCCATATTTATCGCATCATTGAGCATCAATTTAATTACAGTAGAGTCTCGATTATCCGACCTAAACCGGCCGCGGCAAGGTAAATTAGCGGGAAGGTCGGATAATACGGAAAATAATACAAAGAAGCACAAAAATTAAACTAAAGTAGGCCAAATCAGTTAAACACTTAATACAATACAAATCAAATTAGACTGAATAGATATTTACTGTGTGAAGAAGTTAGTAATTGTCTTTTGTTTGCCTGCTGTTTGACGTTTTTTTGCCGCTAAATCACGTAGTCTCTTAAGAAGTAAAACCTCGGTAGACGATGTTTCCTCCAGTTGCTCTACATATTTTAAAGCAGTTTCTAAGGCCTTGTGTCCTTCGTTGTGAGAAATCTTGGGCGCACTTTCCTCCACTACATCCGCTTCTTCGTCTTCTTCTTTTCGTTTACCGTGTTGACTATTTCTTCATCTGTCACTTCAAATTCCTCATCTTGGACAATCCATTCATTTATGTCATCTCATGTGGCGTCAGCACACTTTTCGCCGGCCGGAGTGGCCGTGCGGTTCTAGGCGCTACAGTCTGGAGCCGAGCGACCGCTACGGTCGCAGGTTCGAATCCTGCCTCGAGCATGGATGTGTGTGATGTCCTTAGGTTAGTTATGTTTAATTATTTCTATGTTCTAGGCGACTGATGACCTCAGATGTTAAGTCGCCTAGTGCTCAGAGCCATTTGAACCATTTTCAGCACACTTTTCGTAACAGTGAAAGCAGAGTAGTATTTTCTGGTTCGGTCTGCTGCTGTGGATTTTCATCATCTGGAGAATTTTCTTGATTTTCTTATAGCAAAATTTTCCAGGATTTTGCAATTGTATTTGCTCCAACAGTCTCCCAATATTGGGCCACGTCATAAGCTACGTCTTTCAAATTAATACGGCGCAACTGCTCTAGCATGTCTTCTCCCTTGTCCATAGCATTAATTAAATAGGAAAGCATGTTTCTGCGGTAGTTTCTCTTCAGTGTCTCTAAGGTCAAAAAATGACTCTGAGCACTATGGGACTTAACTTCTAAGGTCATCAGTCCCCTAGAACTTAAAACTACTTCAACCTAACTAACCAAAGGACATCACACACATCCATGCCCGAGGCAGGATTCGAACCTGCGACCGTAGCGGTCGCGCGGTTCCAGACTGTAGCGCATAGAACCGCTCGTCCACCCAGGCCGGCTCTCTAAGGTCCCTTGGTCCATAGGCTGACATAAGGATGTGACATTTGGAGGCAAAAACATGGCCTTTATATCTTGAAGTTCATCTTCATTAGGATTACAAGTGGCATTGTCTAGAAGCAACAGTGCTTTACGGGGCAAGTTGTTGGCTTTCAAAAACTTTTCTGTTTGTGGTACGAACTCGTTAAAAAACCATTCTTTAAAAATGTCTGAACTCATCCAAGAATTTTTTTGGTTGTAACATTTCACCGGTAAAGCATTTTTAGATACATTTTTAAATGCTCTCGGTTTTTTTGGTTTACCTACCATAGACAGTTTCATTTTCAAATTCGCTGTGGCGTTACTGCATGTAAGAATTGTCACTCTTTCTTTGCTACGTTTTTAGCCTGACGCTGTCATTTCGGCCTTTGACGCTAATGTTTTTCCCGGTAACATTTTGTAATTGAGACCAGTCTCGTCGCAGTTAAAAATTTGATCGCCTGTTAAGTTTACCTTGTGCAGTACCTTGTGAAGTTTATTCCTAAACAACTGACCAGCTTCAAAATTTGCTGAATTCCGTATCTTTTCTTCCACCTATCGAGCCAGCCTACACTAGCTGTGAAATCAGGTTCAGGTTAGTTTAGTTCGTTACGAAACTTTAAGGCTTTTTACAGCAAAATAGGTCCCGACATGGGTACACCTTTATCTCTATGTTGAGTAAACCATAGGAACAAAGCTTCACTTACTTTCTCATAATAACATTTTTCATGGTTTTCCGATCTTCCAAAACAGCCGAGGTTCCCTGTTTTTTCATTTCTGCAAACGCCAGCGACCTACCAGTTGTAGTGTCAAAACTGCGTGGTGACGTTGAACGTTGGTGTTCCTGCTGGTAGCACTGAGGGCCGATTACGTCAGCATTTCCCCTCACACGTCTCAGCCCAACGCAAAGACCAACATTCTCATTTAGATCTTTGTTCATCAGATTGAGCAACTGTTTTTGAAGCATGCCGATGTGAAGAACTAACACACTAGTTGCGCTTTTTTTTTTTTTTTAACGCAACTTGTGTGCTATTTCTTCGCATCGGAAATTTTATTATTCCATTCACATCGGCGCTCCCCCCCAGTACAATCGGACTTCTTTGTGCCATCTATAGTTGCTTCACACAGTCAAAACGAAAGACTGGATGTGATGAAAGTTCAAAAAGTAGTAAATTATTGTCTACCACAATTCAGAAGAACAGCTCCAAATATTTATCGAAAACTGCGAAACAAATAAAACATAAAGTAAAAATATCGGCACTCGATATTGCCAATTCGATACCGATATATCGGTGAAAAAATACCACTGATGCATATCAATATATATATATATATATATATATATATATATATATATATATATATATATATATATATATATATATATATTTTTTTTTTTTTTTTTTTTGAGGAATTGCGATATATCGATATTTCATAAATAGTCCTAGTGTGTATCAGTAGCGGGTGGGTAACTGATATGCGTAATTGTGCAGTGTAGTGTTTCTGTTGGTTGAAAGTAAGAGAAAGGGCGAATCCCAGTACTGGAACATTGCCGTCAACTCTTGAAGAGCGCCATACGGACTGTCAAACTTCACGACCTCATCTGACATCAACAGTGTCACGTGCTCCCACTCCACGAGTCGCTGAGGATAGTTTTTTAATCTAAACTGCGACTTTTGTCCAAAGTCTGAGCAGGAACACTGCGACACCATCTTTACCCTCCTCCCTTGCCAAACATTGGTGATTAAAATTCCTTTCAACAACAGTATTCGAACCACCTTCCTACGAGTCGAATGTCACAACACAAATATATATTAGTGATCTCAGCAACTAAACACAAATTATCCATTACACGAAAAAAACAATAGAAATAATAATGACCTCCACTATTCACTACTTGCTTGACTCTGATCTTTACGACTATACTGCACGTATATAATATTGAAAGCAATGAATACAGAGAGATGTCACACGGTTTTAAATGAACAGTTTTAGAATATGGGTCGTATCTTGCAATACAGGTATTTACAGACAACCTCAAATACCATTGTGAAAAGAAATCTTCGATATACATAACTTTAATTATAAACAGGACACGTTTTTCCAATCCATCATCACTTCCTTTGACAGTTTAAATATCGTCAGTAGAAATACAGTACAAATAATCAAGTTATTCAGATAACTAACGACATTACAGTTGGATCTAAAAAGAAACGGGAGCTCTGTTGTTAACTAAACGATTTTATCGGGAAAAATTTATTCACTACATCAAAACAATAAGGTATTCTAGGAACAAAATTTAACAAATTCTGTCATGTTATGTGTTATGAAAGAAGATACAGGATACAATTTCGCTGATCAGTTCATTATATATCTTTTAGAAAATGAAACTGTTGGTGATCCACTAGAGTCGTGTAAAATAGTTCATGACCACTTACTGAGAACAGTTTGCAAGGTAAACTAAAATATCATTATTATAGGCAATATAAATTAAGAGTGGTGGCTGATATGAATATGATAAAAATTAAGTATGTATAGAATTTTAGTGCAACACTCGTTAGTCTTATAATCACAAGGAATCCCTTGAATGCGAGGTCGCAAAAGGCCAGTGATGTTTACGGCATTCGACGCCCCATATATTGTCTACTATGCAACCACAATATTGGCTGCTAGTGGCAACAGGTGACAGAACACGAGGTAACCAATGGAAAGCACAGCATGAGGCTACGGAGCGTAGGTCAACTACTTAGTCGACGAGTAACTCGTAACAGTGCCGCAGTGCTAGTGATGTTGATACAAAGTAGAGCAATGGCAACGATCAACAAAGCAAACTTTGTATTATGTCAATAACAACAGTTGCTGAAGTTGGTTTTTTATCGGAAAGGTACTCAAGAAATTTC
This sequence comes from Schistocerca cancellata, assembly GCF_023864275.1. Taxonomy (NCBI): domain Eukaryota; kingdom Metazoa; phylum Arthropoda; class Insecta; order Orthoptera; family Acrididae; genus Schistocerca; species Schistocerca cancellata. The sequence goes on along the minus strand of NC_064629.1, from coordinate 212,580,511 downwards.
GCAGAGTGAGAAAGAAGTGGCAGATGAAAAATTAGCGTTCCTGCAATATGAGTCAGTAGAATGTGTGGTGTCGTATACGCCCGACAGTGAGGACAGTGTACATGAGGAGTACAATGATGACGATACGTGCTTAAACAAGTGAAAGTGATACAGAAACAGGTGTAGAGCCATGTAGTTCATCATCCTTGACGGAGAGGGAGCTACACATCCCGTCTCCAGTGAAATGTAGTAAGAGAGAGTCGTTCTCCAAGTAGCAGCTACTAAACATGATTACGTACATGGAAGATCATCCGCAGCATAGTAAAAGAAAAGAAAAAAAACAATGAACAGACTTCGTATAAATTCGCAGCAGTATGACCGTGTAGTGGATAAGAAAAACTACGGATATTACAAAAACTGGTGTTTGTACGTTTCAGGGATGCTCGATACAATTTGCAGTATAGTTACCTACTACGTTATGCACATCAAACTGCGATCGACATAGATTACAGTGATTTCAAGGAAAGCAGTGGATGGTTGCACAAGTGCAAACTGTGCTACAGAATTGGAAGACGTAAGGTAACGAAATTTCAAACAAAGAGTCAACTTGACCATGCAGAGCAAAGTGTGAAATCGGCCCGAAAATTTGCAGATGAGATAAACAAACTTATACCGTGGTTCAGTAAGGGATTTGTTCTCAACTCCGACCAAACGGGATTTGAAGAGGAAATGTATATGGAAGGAACCCTACAAATGATAGGTACCAAGAGATTTGAATCAAGATCAGCTAATGTCAGTGCCTTGACGCACTCGTATACAATTATGCCGACCCTTAATCTGAGTAGTAAATTGTGCTGAGAAAAGTTCAGGATGCTCTGGACCCAAGGATTCTTTCTCGTATGTGTTACCTTCCAAGAACAGTAGGGAATATTAGCGTCACAGCAAGTAAGAGTAAGAAAATGGGCGTAAAAAAACTAGGACTATGGTATGAGTCCTGCTTTGGCCAATAGCTGGTCAAAATAACTTGCTTTTGCTTGATTCCTGGTCTGTGTATAAAAATCATACTTCTTTAGAGCAAACTGTCCCTCCTGAAAAGTAGGTGTCATTGTCCGCAGCTCGTGGTCGTGCGGTAGCGTCCTCGCTTCCCACGCCCGGGTTCCCGGGTTCGATTACCGGTGGGGTCAGGGATTTTCTCTGCCTCGTGATGACTGGGTGTTGTGTGATGTCCTTAGGTTAGTTAGGTTTAAGTAGTTCTAAGTTCTAGGGGACTGATGACCATAGATGTTAAGTCCCATAGTGCTCAGAGCCAGCCAGTAGGTGACATTGCAATTCATACCACCTGGAACCACTGGACAACTGCAGCCTGTGGATGTTTGTTTTTTCCGTGCCTTTAAAATATATTATCGCGCTATCTGCCACTACGGAGATTATTACTGGCTTTCCTCTTTCAAGTGTTTGCGAGAAGATGATGTATAAAAGAGGAGGAATAAATATCAATAAACGTAAATGGTTGTCGTACACGTTGTTTCGCTTGAAGGAAAAAGTATCTATAAAGGACATAATGTATTCATTTTCGTGTAAGAGGCACTGGATCAAATAAAAGAGAAGTTGAGAACACTACACAGCAAGAGAATCATTGCAGTATATTTCTTACCACCACAAATAAATACAAGTATCATATAACAAGGATATATGTAGTACATGATGACAGGTAACACATCTAGGAACGAGCGGAATGTGTCACAGGGGACAAGGGTATGAGACTATCCTTTGACAAAACGAACACACAGCGCGCTGATAGCTGGATTCAGATGATAGTTGTCGTTTAGAATCTGATTGAGACTTTTGTCAGATAATCAATTTTTGTTGATATAATTTATTTTGTTATATAAGTCTTGTGACTTTCATTCAATTTGTCTCATGGTAGGAAACAAACAATTAAAAAGGAATCAAAGAACCAGGTTTCTTCTGATAGAAGAGTAACTTATATCAATAGCATCCTCACTGTGGTGTCTGCTATCTTCAGAGCGAAGCTACAAAAGAGAACGAATGTGGCACAAACAAAGACACAGCAGTGGTGTGCACAAAACATTACGTAAATGCTGCTTAAAAAATGGCGGTCTCTAAATAAGAACCCGAGTGTTAAGCTTCATTGCATTTCAAGGAAAAGCAAAAATTGTCTGCAGGTAGCTAGGTGTCCATCTTAAGGCGAAGAGAATTTTTGCGACACGGGCGGAGTTTCCGCTGAAAGTAGCCAAACTTATTCATATTATAGCCTGTTACAGCACATAAGATTGACAAATACCACCGCAGCTCGTGGTCGTGCGGTAGCGTTCTCGCTTCCCGCGTCCGGGTTCCCGGGTTCGATTCCCTGTGGGGTCAGGGATTTTCTCTGCCTCGTGATGACTGGGTGTTGTGTGATGTCCTTAGGTTAGTTAGGTTTAAGTAGTTCTAAGTTCTAGGGGACTGATGACCATAGATGTTAAGTCCCATAGTGCTCAGAGCCATTTGAACCATTTGACAAATACCACAGAACGGTATGAGTGAGTATGATCAGCTTTGGAGCGAGGGTAAGAATGTCTTTATGTTGCCTCCTTGCTGTTCGCTGCTTGTCGACATGGCCCGTCGATGATGAATCAAACCCACCGCATGTTAGCGGCCCATTTAAACAGTATCACAGGTTCTCAAGCAGGTTTGTGTTTCACACTGCGACCATCACCGTGTATGTCCTGAAACTTGAACCACGATTGGCTGCTTCAACGTCACACCTGCAGTACCGCTTTTGACAATGCTAACACTCTGCAGTCTATATGAACAGCTGCACCATAATTACTTCCGACTAACGGCCAACATCGAGGATGCAGCGTAAATGTACACTACTAGCGGCAAGGAGCGCTGTGCCACCAGCGAGCAGCAAGGTGCCAGCAGCGAGGGTGCGACATAACGTATTCAAATGACGCATTGGCTGCGACTTTACAGCCACGGAACCATGCTGAGGCGACCGCAATAGACTGAAGGGGCTTCGAAGACTCACCGAAGCTTTCAGACAACAGCGAATCAATCCCTGTTTGTGATCCTTCGAGTATGGCCAGTTAACATAACTATCGACGTAACTGATTCATGGCTACTGGTTTCAGCAACAAGACCTAGTCAGAGTATGTGAACTCAATGAATCCAGAATCACGGATAAAGGACTAATGCTCTGGAAAACGAAAAAGTGGGAACGTGAGTGGGATGAAATTATGAAACTGAGAAGAATATGTCTCCAGACACCAAGGAAAGACTACAACGGAATCACATTAATTCACATCATAGTATGGTTCAATCTTATTAGTGATCTGATGTTGTACCGCATACCCGCAATACGAGAAGCAGTAGCACTTAGTAGTATTAGTAGATTGTTTGTGTGTGTGAAATCTTATGGGACTTAACTGCTAAGGTCATCAGTCCCTAAGCTTACACACTACTTAACCTAAATTATCCTAAGGACACACACTGCCGGGACCAGCCGAGTTTTAGTACCACCACTGACAGTATACATTAGGGGTTATATCTTTTCAAGAGATTTGTATGACGGTATAAGAGACGCAAATCTATGGTCCTCGGTGGAAAGAATTACACGTAGAATCTCGATAATAAAGATCCGCGAATTTCATGATCGATCTTTTGCCTTGATCCCTCCCTTCATGTAGCCGTTATCATCATTACCATCTACCGTGGCAACGATGCATTTCCGGACACATGTTCATAGGACCCTTTTTTCTCCATTTCCAGGTACGAATCCGTCCCTGCAGTTTGCCAGTTTTATTAATGTTCACCCTGTATATTGGCCAATTACTTAAAATTTATTCACCGCATACTGACACAATAAGTACACTCAATTTGTAAATAAAATTAAATTTTTAACTTAATCAATAAGTAAACTAGTTGTCTGAACCAGTGAACTACTTAGACGTATCAGTATCAAGAAAAAAACTATGGTTATCATTTTATCATTTTTTTCTTTACCCCACAACATGTTTTTAACCAAATATATGTTGTTCCATAAAAACACGGGAGAACTGCCGGATGTCAGTAACGTCCTGCTACGATATTTCGGCGCAGAGTCTTCTGGCCATCTTCAGGTGAGTACCACTGTAGTGTTTTTATGGAACAATCAGTACGCCGGGAAAGCTTTAAACATCACATCAAATATATGTTATTTATTAGCTAATGTCCCCACTGGAGAACAATAAGCAGGCGTTTTTCAATCTTTCGTAGGGTGCTTCTTATTTTCTCAATATTTCTTCATTTTGTCGCCCAAGGCCTTCTTTCTTTCTTCGGCCCACTTTGGTCGATATGGTTTTGGTTCCGTCTCTGGAGTAAACTTCCACTTATCAAGTTTGCCTGTCTGATGTGTTTGTTAAGTCAATTTTTACTTTTGTCAAATTCTTCTTAACTTCAGTTACCGAGAGCATTGACGCTTTAAGTGTTGTCACATAGTCCAATAGACGTTTAGTTAGTCTGTTTCCAAGTAATCTGTATAGGTCTCCATAGAATGGCTCTGAGCACTATGGGACTTAACTTCTGAGGTCATCAGTCCCCTAGAACTTAGAACTACTTAAACCTAATTAACCTAAGGACATCACACACATCCATGCCCGAGGCAGGATTCGAACCTGCGACCGTAGCGTCGCTCGGTTCCAGACTGTAACGTCTAGAAACGTCTCCATAGAAATTCATTTGTCTTTTTCTGATGTCAATTTCGGTGTTTGACACTTTTTCAGATGTCTAGGTGGTTTGCAGTCTGTATCCATCTTGTGTGAATTCTGGTCCCAGAATTGTTTTAATCTTTCTCTCTACTTTCTTAATTTCTTTCAAATCTAGTTTTCGACTTAAGGAGAGTGTTACACTTGCATATGTGAGTGTCGGTTTGATTACTGTGTTTTAGTGCCTGATCTTAGTGTCTTTGGACAGACATTTTTTGTTATACAAATTTGAAACAACTCCGCTCTTGTGATTTTCTGCAATGTGTTTTTTCCGCTATTTTTTCATGTCCTGTTGGTTCAATAATTCCACCGAGATACTTAAAGTGTTTGACTCTGTTGATTTCAGCATACTTCGCTGTAAATTTCGGAATATCCAACTTGGATCACATGATTGAGCCTCTAACTATCGCCACCTAGAATAACTCTGAAAGTATCATAGTAGCTGAAGCGTGTGTGGGAAAAATGTTGCGTGGGACAACGGGGATCATAATATGACGTTGGTTTTTTGTGGCTAGGTGGGGTCGTGTCAGAGATGTGAAGGTCAACTTTGTTTTTTTAAATGGGATGCTACAGTTTGGTACTTATTTTCTGACAGCGACTATCGAGACGAATCCAACGATGTGTAACAGTAAGGTCTTTGTAGGTCAGCGAAGGTCACAAATGTGGCATGAACGTCCATTTACAGAAGGTGTTTGAAGTGATGACCACTGGTATCAATGCAGTGCTGCAATCTTCTTATCATGAATTGAGTCGTATTCCTTATCACTTCGGCACTTATTATCGAAGCACATGCTATGACAATACTCTCTTGTATATCGTGCAAATAGTAAATATTCGCCGAAAACGGTGTATCCATCTACCGTGCCATTGACATGTAAACACCATTCGACGGTTTCGCAATACAACACTAATAGGTACGGTAAGACTAATATCGTCGAATCAAGTGAATGTGAATGATGTATTCCTTCGAGGAGGAGGATATTAGTGTTTAACGTCCCGTCGACAACGAGGTCATTAGAGACGGAGCGCAAGCTCGGGTGAGGGAAGGATGGGGAAGGAAATCGGCCGTGCCTTTTCAAAGGAACCATCCCGGCATTTGCCTGAAGCGATTTAGGGAAATCACGGAAAACCTAAATCAGGATGGCCGGAGACGGGATTGAACCGTCGTCCTCCCGAATGCGAGTCCAGTGTGCTAACCACTGCGCCACCTCGCTCGGTTTGTATTCCTTCGAAGAACAAGTCGATATGATTCTCATTTATGGAGAATGCGAACGAAATTCAGTGAGACCTAGAGACTTATACTCACCCTACACGTCGTACATTTAAATATATGTATGATAAACTGAGAACAACTGGATCTCTAACGCATCGGAAACATATCCGGCAAAAAAAAGTTACTAAGGAGGAAACGGAAATTGGTACTCTTGCCACTGTGGTTCGAAATCCTTGTGTAAGTTCACGTCAAATCACAAGGGAATCTGGCATGAGCCAGAGTAGTGTTGTTCGTGTTCTGCATCGCCATAAATATCGTCCTTACCATATCAGTCTCCACCAAGAATTAACCGGTACGGATTGTATGCGTCGCACTGAATTCTGCCGATGGGCTCAACTTCAGATTCAGAGGGATGACACATTTATTAATTTGATTTTATTTACTGACGTGGCTACATTCACGAACCATGGATGTGTTAATTTGCATAACATGCATTACTGGACAACTCAAAATCCATTTATTAATTTGATTTTATTTACTGACATGGCTACATTCACGAACTATGGATGTGTTAATTTGCATAACATGCATTATTGGGCAACTCAAAATCCATGTTGGCTGCGGCAAGTTTCTCGCCAAAAACCGTGGTCTGTGGATGTATGGTGTGGGAGTCTGGAGGACGAGATTATAGGCCCCTATTTCATCGAAGGAAATCTTAATGGTAGCAAGTAATCACATTCCTGCAAGAAACATTAGGTCTGTTATTGGAAGAAATACCTTTAGGAACAAGGAACAGAATATGATATCAACACGATAGGTGTCTGGCTAGGAATGAGTAGCAGAGACAATTCCCAAATCGTTGGACTGGACGTGGAGGAGATGTGTCGCGGCTGGCTCGTTCGCCAGACTTGACGCCTCTCGATTTTTTCTTGTGGAGATTTGTACAAGACATTGTTTATAACTACACCTGAAGATATGTAAGAGAGAATTGTCAGAGCATGTGCTTTGATAAGTGCCGATGTGATAAGGTATACCACTCAACCCATGATAAGAAGATTGCAGCACTGCATTGATCCCAGTGGTCCACACTTCTAACACCTTCCGTAAATGGACGTTCGTGCCCCGTTTGTGACCTTCGTTGACCTTCAAAAACCTTACTGTTACCCATCATTGGATTCGTCTCTATAGCCACTATCAGAAAATAAGTGTCAAACTATTGCATCCGGTTTATAAAAACAAAGTTGACCTTCATATCTCTGAAGCGGGCCCACCTAGCAACAAAAAACCAACGTCATATTATGGCCTCAATTGTCCTATGCAACATTCGTCTCACAAGTCTTTCAGCTCCTGTCACACTTTCGGAGTTATCCTTGGTGACAATAGTTAGTGACTCACCCTGTATACATGTTTTGACTTAAAGAAAACAGGGTGTGGTTCAAATGGCTGTGAGCACTATGGGACTTAACTTCTGAGGTCATCAGTCCCCTAGAACTTAGAACTACTGAAACCTAACTAACCTAAGGACATCACACACATCCATGCCCGAGGCAGGATTCGAACCTGCGACCGTAGCGGTCGCGCGGTCCCAGATTGTAGCGCCTAGAACCTCTCGGCCATCCCGACCAGCGAAAACAGGGTATTCTTGCAGTGTTTTAGCATGCGGCAATCACCTACAACATAAGGAACAGAAGCCGCAATGTAAAGATGTTTTCGTGTACAAATATTATGATTAAACGTTACATTGAAAAAATATTTAAGAAACTGTCACAGACAACTGGTGTATTTAGCTGTACAAAGGAAAACTTTACTGAAAGTGCAACAAGAGGCTATACATACGCGATTTTGAAAATGTGTGCCATCTCTCCCTATTCTACGTCCTATGTCTACATCGTTAAAAGGAAGAAGGAGAAAGCCAGTGTACTGCTGTTAACGACGGCGCCTTGGCAAAGCCCTCGATGCTTCGTTTATCGACCATTATTTTAACTCACTGTTTTTTTTTATGTCCGCGCACGAAAAATGAGGCAAACGGACGTCGCGGCCGCTCCCCATTTGTGGTCACTTCGGCATTAATTAGGTGCAGCGAATTAAAGTCGGGACAACACGGGCAGAGGCGCGGGCCATTGTTAAGTGTTGCAGACATCTGGCAGCGCGCTTTATTGCAGAGCGGCGGCCGTAATTACAGGGCCGGGGCGCGCCACATGCCTAATAAGCCCCGCGCCGCGCACGCAGGCCGGCCATCTCTGCGCCCAACTTTATTTCATCTCAATAACCTACATAGCAGCCCCACTGCGAGACCTACGCTCGGTAAAACACGCTCTTGCGCGCTGAAAACGGCAACGCGAAATAAAACGAGGGAACTCTACATTTAATCTCAGTTGGCTTCCTGAAGAGCATATAAAACAGAAAATCCCCCACCCGTCCCTTCCCAACTCGATCATTATATCAGCGCCATTAAAGAACAAGGGCCGTGTGGAATCTGAGGAAGAGCAGGGAAACGAGATAGAAGGAAAAAGAGACCGGTGTGGAGAGAGAGACAGAGAGAGAGAGAAAGGGACAAAAAAAATTGAGAAAGATAGAGAGAGAACGAGAAAAAAGGAGGTTGCCTCGTAATGTAATCAGTAGTTTTAAAAAGTTTCTCAGAGCTAAAATCTTTTATGGATTTTCTACGTCCCCGGAGAAAAGAGAGGAACGATTTGCGGAAATAGGGAGTAAATGGATTGAACGGTACGGCGGGGGAGGAGGCAGACAATGGAGTCGTCCTCTAACTCGGCAAATGCTCCCGCGCGGCTCCGTTATTCACACAGTACCAAAACATTTCCGCGCCGTAAAAGTGCGCGCCTCCTCGTAAATCCGCAGCCAATGACGTGGCACAAACAAAGCCACTGTTTACGTGCCCTATTTGTTAACGCACATGGAAACTGCTAACCGTCGTACATTTGCAGCTAGGTTCCCTGGTCTCCGGAACGACGCGGGATCGTGAGACAGCATTTTCCTCTCCTTCGCAGCTTTGTAAGCTATTTTGCCACGAAACATTCGAGCACGTAAAACTGTCTTATCTGCTTACATACATTCAGGAACACCCATCATTAACAGAATTAAGTAGACGCACTATTAGTCTAGATCCGGAGCTACATCTACATTAACGCCGAGATCATTCGTGAGCTGTAAACGTGAGAAAGTAACTTTATACACTACTGGACATTAAAATTGCTACACCAAGAAGAAATGCAGATGATAAACGGGTATTCATTGGACAAATATATTATACTAGAACTGACATGTGATTACATTTTCACGGAATTTGGGTGCATAGATCCTGAGAAATCAGTACCCAGAACAACAACCTCTGGTCGTAATAACGGCCTTGATACGCCTGGGTATTGACTCAAACAGAGCTTGGATGGCGTGTGCGGGTACAGCTGCCTATGCAGCTTCAACACGATACCACAGTTCATCCAGAGTAGTCAGTGGTGTGCAGTGACGAGCCAGTTGCTCGGCCACCATTGACCAGACATTTTCAATTGGTGAGAGATCTGGACAATGTGCTGGCCAGGGCAGCAGTCGAACATTTTCTGTATCCAGAAAGGCCCGTACAGGACCTGCAACATGCGGTCGTGCATTATCCTGCTGAAATGTAGGGTTCAGCAGGGATCGAATGAAGGGTAGAGCCACGGGTCGTAACACATCTGAAATGTAACGTCCACTGTTCAAAGTGCCGTCAATGCGAACAAGAGGTTGTCCGAGACGTGTAACCAACGGCACCCCATACCATCATGCCGGGTGATACGCCAGTATGGCGATGACGAATACACGCTTCCAATGTGCGTTCACCGCGATATCGCCAAACACGGATGCGACCATCATGATGCTGTAAACAGAACCTGGATTCATCCGAAAAAATGACATTTTGCCATTCGTGCGCTCCTGTCTGTGATGCAGCGACAAGGGTAACCGCAGCCATGGTCTCCTAGCTGATAGTTCATGCTGCTGCAAACGTCGTCGAACTGTTCGTGCAGATGTTTGTTGTCTTGCAAAAATCCCCATCTGTTGACTCAGGGTTCGAGACATGGCTGCACGATCCGTTACAGCCATGCGGATAAGATGCCTGTCATCTCGACTGCTAGTGATACGAGGCCGTTGGAATCCAGTACGGCGTTCCGTATTACCCTCCTGAACCCATCGGTTCCATATTCTGCGAACAGTCATTGGATCTCGACCAACGAAAGCAGCAATGTCGCGATACGATAAACCGCAATCGCGATAGGCTAGAATGCGACCTTTATCAAAGTCGAAAACGTGATGGTACGCATTTCTCCTTCTTACACGAGGCATCACAACAACGTTCCACCAGGCAACGCCGGTCAACTGCTGTTTGTGTATGAGAAATTGGTTGGAAACTTTCCTCATGTCAGCACGTTGTAGGTGTCGCCACCGTCGCCAACCTTGTGTGAATGCTCTGAGAAGCTAATCATTTGCATATCACAGCACCTTCTTCCTGTCGGTTAAATTTCGAGTCTGTAGCACGTCATCTTCGGCCTTAATAGCCAGTAGTGTACATGTCTGGTAGGCAAGTGCCACAGGGATGTTTGATAGCACAGCTATTATTTTCTTTATACATAAATGATCTGGTCTACAGGGTAGGCCACAGTCTGCAGTTTTTGCCGCTGATTTTGTGGGGTACGGGTAGGTGTCGAAGATGAGTGACTGTAGGATAATACAAGATGACTTAGACGAAATTTCTAGTTGATGTGACGAATGGCAGCTGGTTCTACATGTTGAAAAATGTAAGTTAATGCGGACGAGTAGGAAGAGCAAACCCGTAATGTTCGGGTACAGCATTAGTAATGTCCTGCTTGACACCATCATGTCCTTTAAATATCTGGGCGTAATGTTGCAAAGCGATGTGAAATGGAATGAGCATGTGAGGACTGTGGTAGGGACGGCGAGTGGTCGACTTTTCGATTTATTGGGGGGAATTTTAGGAAAGTGTAGTTCAACCTGTGAAAGAGACCGCATATAGGTCGCTTGTCTGGCCTATTCTTGAGAACTGTTCAAGTGTTTGCGATCTGCATCAGATTTATTACCGGTAGCTACGAACAACACAGAGATACTTTGTCCCCTTAAATGTAAATCCCTGGAGGGAAGACGACGTTATTTTCGAGAAACACTACTAAGAAAATTGGAGAACTGGCATTTGAAGCTGCTGCAGAACGATCTGACTGCCGCCAAAATACATTTCCCGGAAGGAACTCGAAGATAAGATACGAGGAATTGGGTCTCATATGTAGGCATATAGATAGTCTTTTTTCCCTCGCTATAACTGCCAATTGAACAGGAAGGGAAACGGCTGGTAGTGGTACAGGGTGCTCACCGCCAAGCACAGTACTGTTGCTTGCAGAGTATTATTAGATTAGCTTAGATTAGATTAGTACTTGTTCCATATATCATGAATATGACACTTCGTAATGATACGGAACGTGTCAGGTTAATAAAAGGTGTCTATACAAGATATTACATTGAAAGGTGGCTACACTGAGCCACAGCGCCAGAAATCGCGCCAGAGAGTATTGTTCCGCCGCCTCCACTGGCAGTGATTATTGAGACGCAGCGACAGGCAGTTCTTGCCGAGAAGTTGTGGTGGACACTGCTTGTAGCTGAAGTTGGAGTGAGATGGGGTAGTAGTGAGTGTTTGTTCCATGTTTTATGCAGCTATGTGATGGGAGAGATAGCAGATGTTATTCTAATGGAGACATTGTAATGATCAGAGTGCATTTCGTCAATATAAATTAAGGTAACAAACTACTTTTATTCTTCTCTCTCATTATTTCAGTGACCTGAATAATGTGTCATTACAGGTTCAGTCAACAAGCATCTGGCGTGTGTTCTTGTATTAGAGTGTAATTTTGGTTTTCTTGCACAATTATAGTTTTTGTAATTTTCTTTTATCACGTCAGTATAATTGGTATTTAAAAATTCTTGTCTTGTTGAAGAAGAACCGTGCCAGATGTGCGTTGAGTCATACTACCACATACAGAACAGCTACACTTGTGCTTTGTTGGTTTCGTAGGTTTTATAGTTGCTGGGGACTTAATTAAATAACTGTGTTAACGAAAATTTTCTTACATTCTTTGTTGTCTTCTAAGCAGTCAGATTGCGTACTAAAACTAGTCAGGGCCAGCCGTTTACGAGACTTGCGTAATCGGACATACAGCGACAGAAAATTAAAAAGTATTTGCATTGCATTCTTATATCTTTATTATAATTAAGCCCCCATGCAACATTACACAAAATATTACATGACACTTAATATATTTTTTGCGTGGGGGGTGGGGAAATTACCCACTAACTATATCCAAAAATTCATCTAATGTGTAGAAGGATTTGCCATTCAGAAATTATTTTAATTTCCTTTCAAATGCTATATGGCTATCTGTCAGACTTTTGATGCTATTACGTACATGACCAAAGTCTTTTGTGACAGCATAATTTACCCCCTTCCCAGCCAAGTTAGATTTAACCTTGAGTAGGGAAGATCATCCTTTCTCCTAGTGTTGTAGCCATGTACACTGCTATTACTTTTGAATTCGTTCGGATTGTTAATAAAAAATTTCATTGTGAGGCTACAGTGAAGATCCCTAGCTCATTAAATAAGTGTCTGCAGGAGGATCTTGGATGAGCTCCAGCAATTATTCTGATTACACGCTTTTGGGCAATTAAAACTCTTTTACTCAGTGATGAGTTACCCCAGAATATGATGCCATACGAAAGCAGAGAATGAAAAGAGGCGTGGTAAGCTAATTTACTGAGATGTATATCGTCAAAATTTGCAATGACCCTAATAGCATAAGTAGCTGAACTCAAACGTTTCAGAGGATCTTCACCGTGTTTTTTCCAGTTCAACCGCTCATCAATTCATGCACCTAAAAATTTTGAATATTCTATCCTAGCTACCGATTTCTGATCGAAGTCTATATTTCCCCTCATCAATGCATACACCTAGAAATTTTGAATATTCTACCTTAGCTACCGATTTCTGATCGAAGTCTATATTTATTAATGGTGTTATTCCATTTACTGTGTGGAACTGTATATACTGTGTTTTGTAAGGAGAGCCCATTTGCAGAGAACCACTTAATGATTTTCTGAAAAACATCGTTTACAATACAATTTCATCAGTTAATTCTTGTCTGTTGGATGTGATAGCTATACTTGTATCATCGGCAAAAAGTACCAGCTTTGCATCTTCGTGAATATAGAATGGCAAGTCATTAATATATATTAAGAACAGCAGAGAACATAAGACGTATGTAGATGTAGTTGCAGGCTGCTTCCGTGATTGTCTGTTTACAATATAAGAAGCAACTTCGTCATCGTTGGTCTCTCTGCACCTCTCCACCTGAACTAAACGCCTGATGTACCACGTAATCCTGGAGCAAAGCCTTCGAAACATGTAGTAAATAAAAAGAATTTAGCGGGAGAAAGCAATATCTTTCTTGAATGATCCGGGAATGTTTTCGTCTCGGAATTATAAGAGTGAGGCTTTACGTGGCGCATTACTTCCTATAGCGTTTCTCATTGAAAACTACTGAGCTTTTTCGTTACACTTTTGCGTTGACTAGGCCAGCTGTTTCCGAAACTTGCCGTAACTGCCCCTGACGGGTAAAATAAAATTTTCTAAGGGATAAAAATGAAAGGATCCGATTATGTTTCGATCACGAAACTAAATTATTTTTTAAATACCGTTACTACTGTCACTGTTTCGTAAGACTGTCATACGGTTATCATTAATTACATTTTTTAAATACTAGCGTTAGCATGTGATGCAGTGTGTTAGTAGTTACAGTTTGTGAAACGAATGTATGAACATCATCTTCCGTAAATAGTCCACCCATTATACACATACTTTGTACTGCGGACCCTGCATATATGACAGTAAAATTGACCGTGTGCATCACATATGCTCAACTATCTCGTGAAAATGCCGTCTCCGCTTGTATATGGTTCACGCAGTGGACCAGAAATTGATCCAGTATTCTCTTCGTAACACATAAACGGATTTATTATCACCATAATACAACAGTAATTGTGTGACTGTTACAAACTGCTGTAGCACTTATACAGTATTTATTTATTCGAATAGACCATCTGAAGGACATAGTAAATCAACTTTGGTTTTCCTTCTTTGTGTTTAATTTTCGTTGCTACCACACTTCCTACATCCTTCCACGGTGTCGTTCCTTTTCTTCCTGGGTCCCTGTCCTTCCATTTACGGACTTCTTCCTTTTCTGAAATCCAGTCTTTTGTTTTGCTTCTCCAAAATGTATTCTGTTACCTCTTATGTCCATTCCAACTCCAGTGTTTTACAGATCATTGTCAACTTCAGTGTGCAATGTGGGTTTGGACTTGTATCACTTTAGTAAGCTGAAGATCTGTTTGGTTAGTCTGATACTATCCATAAAACTGTAGCCTTCTTTTCCTCATCACATCAGTTAGCTTTTCCATTTTCAAATAGAGCTCTGTGTTTGATCTTAATTTGTATTCAGCGTTGCTGTTACTTTTAGGTCCCAGTATTTTCCTCAGAATTCTTCCTCAACTTTTTTCATTGTTTCGAGATCCCCAAATCGTGTTTAAGTGTTTCTGCTGCATATAGCGCTGCAGGCCTTGCCACTGATAGTGTCTTAGTTTTGAGTTACAAAACAAAGATTTTTTGTTATATGTGTATTTCGTCATATCGAATGCCCTTTCCATTTTATTTACTCTGTCTGTATTGCTACATTTCTTTTGTATTGCTCGTTATCCATACTGCTAGAGATTTAAAACAGTTTGTTTTAGATATTGTGTTGTTATGAATTTTAAGATTTTGGGTGACGTCATTGCTATTTGTCACGAATTGTCTTTTTCCCAAATGATACTTTTATTCCTGTTTTGCCTGTTTGTTTCTATAGTTCTGTGAGTTGTTCTTTGGTACTATAGTCAGTCACTAATTAACGCCACATCATCTAAAGAAGATGGACAATGTATGGTGATTTTCTTTGGGGTTCTTCCTAGTTGAACAGCCATAGCCTACACAGTACTGTTATTATTATTAGTGACAGCGACTAGAAATAAATCATTGGGAAGTTGAAGTTTTCCAATTTCTGCCAATTTATTTAGAAGTAGAGAGTAGAGCAATCAAGTGATTTAAAAACAACAGGCCTAAGTATAGCATTCCTATTTTAACTTTGTTTATTTTAAATGGGGTGCTTGGTGTGGCTGAAGCAAGTGTCACTTGGAAGAGGAATGCTGCAGAGAAAGCATGTTTTAATACAACTGTCTATCCTCATCGTGGATAGTTAGCTTTCATTTCCAAGAATGAGTTGTAAGAAGTACGCGCAATGCACTGAGAACTGCTTCATCATTCTATAAAAAAAGGTTGTTTTAAACAAGCGGTAACAATTGTCTCATTCTCACTAAACACGGATTAATAAAACACCTACAAAAACTAAATATGATATGTCATTTTAAAAATAGAATTTTTCATTTTCATTCTGTAGTTCAGATAGGCAATGTTGATGATTCTGGGGAAGGGGAGTGGTACTAGCTAATATCTGATTGACTCAGGGACGACGACCTCAGGAAGGTTAGGAATATCTGGACTGGACGAATCCGTTACGAAACGGGCAGTTCTTCTTTGTATTTGTTCTATCTGCTTCTCCTTCTCGGTAAACGTTCTATACTTTAGATATAATCAGGGCAGTATTTTGTAAACTGTCTGCTTTGTGAATGAATTATAAGTACTTAGCATTTCTCCAGTTAATCACAGTCTGGCGTCTAGCTGCTCCGCAAAAACATTTTTGCGCTCGTTCCACCTTAAATCTGTCGGACGGTATATCCCTAGATATTTGACGGTTGTGACTATTTCCAGTTATTAACTGTATAGAACGTCATCAAATATTACATTTTTAACCGATTATCGCACTTTATACTACAACGACGACTAGGGTGATAGTCTTCCAACATTTCATAAATGAACAGGATATTAAACAATTAAAATGCTTTTAATGAATACTTTAAAATATCCGTGAACTGCCACATTTTGTTGAGGCTTAACTTGAGGTATATTCATGCAATGGGTCTCAGGGCATAAGTTGCAACAACAGGCATTTACAAAGATACAAAAACTAATAAGATGAGCAGGCAAATACGTCTGTTTTCTTAACAATATGGGTATAATGGCGTGTGCTTAAGAATACCTGAAACGTCTAAGCTGAAACTAAAAAATTACAAAATACACTTGATAAAATATTACTTCATGCAGCGATCTGTTGTTGTATAAACAAGTGTGTATGACGTCATTCGCTACGTGACTGTCACTCCTAAATCACTGCTGGTTTTTTAATTAAAGTGGAAAAAGATTTATTGCCTCTTATTAAACTAAGATTCCTATTATAACAAATTTCTGTTGCGAGTTGATATATCTTTTGTGCTGTGGAGAGAACATTATCACAACTTTGTATTTTAATTCAGAAAAAGGTTTTTTAATGCCTTATGTAGGCACCGTATGTCAATCTTAATATGTGATTACCATGATGGATGAAATTTGTTTCAAAGTTTATTCATATATGACTTGAACTAATATCAAGATAAAATTTTAAAACTTACGGGAATCCATAATTTCAGCTAGATATAGTTATTTCTACGTACGAAGCTGCATTCAGATAACTTATCCAAGAAATACGTTACGGTGAAACAATTTGGTTTCGGTTACTTAATTATCTGTTATCATATATTTCCACGGTCATGACTCCATCTACATATTATCGGCTAATAGTAGCTAAAAGAAGACACTCACACAAATGGTTAAACTGTACCTTTGCAAACTAAATTATGCTCCATAAAAACACAGACATTCACTTCAGCGGTTAAACTCCAAAATATCAATTGTATATATAGGAAAAAAGTTGTTTATCGAGTAGTTGTCAACATCAAGATACTTCAGAACTTCATGTCTAAGTTGAAAAGATTACGGTCAGAAGATACGAACAGCTACATACTGTAAAGAATTTTCAGGTATATGCATAATGCTGAAGAGAGATGCTGTTAGTGTATTGGAAGAATCGTTGTGCTAGGGTGGTGTTTGTGAAACAACATGATAAAAGCTGGAAATTGTAAATGATGTGACTTTAGAGTTATGACGCTGATGCAGCATTAATATAATACTTTTACTGAAGCTATCGTTTATTTCGAGATCAACTGGCCAACATTTACAGCAGTTGTGACTTAAGTGCTAGATTTCTTGTTAAAACTGACGTCTTGCGCCATTCTCTTAAGCAGTGCATGCTGTGTGTTTTTACGTATTAAGTACTGAGGCAACGCTAATTCTTTTTTTAAGAAAACAATAATTTTAAAGGTTCGTTGTCAAAGATGTAATATGACGTTGTAACGCAAGTACATCTTGAAGAAACAGTTGACTCTAAGTGTCTGCAAATACTTTACACCTACTCCACAGCAAACCACAGACAAATAATGATTAAATGATTGAATTTAATTTTCCGTGTTACATGGGTTGGTACCTCACCTTGTATTAAATCTTGGTCACAGTTATTGTTAATTGTTTACAGTTCGCTTTGAAACTTCGCGTTACGACGCATCCTGCTATCCAAGCGATACTCTGACGACCTCAGTAAATTTGTATCTTATAGTCGAAAATGATTTCGTGAATCATATATTGAACTTATTTAAGAGTACACATTTCTTTTTCGTCAGCTACAATAATTTTCAAAACCAATGGGAAAAATATCGAATTCAGGAATTGGCCAAATAAATATATGACAACTATGCGAGTTGCTAGGGTAGAAAACTGATGTGCTATAGGGAATTATAATTATAAGCAGAATTCTTTAAAGACTGATGTTCTTTATTTGTCGTCCAGAAGATTTTCAGTAACTGAAATAATGCATATTCAAACACTCGTTCCCGTGTAACGCAAAAAAAGGTGCAATCTGTGGTATCTTCGTGATGGATTCTCTCGGAATTCTAGCGTAATATTTTCAACAGGAGAGGATTGCTTTCATTGCATTCGTAAATACTTGTAAATCACGTAAACATATGTAAAGAGAAATTCGCGACATGTTCATAAAGAGCACGTGTCAGCATATCACACTGAGGTATGATGAAGTTGATACTTAATAATCCACCAGCTATATGAATAGTAACAGAAATATAAGAGCCGAACAGCTCCTAAATATACCCGGAAAACTCCTAAATCAGTAATAATGGAAAATATTTGTCGACCTGCTGTGCTCATGGTTTTTCTTGCGTAGATTTTAGCATTTGACCATTAATCATTTAGACTAGTACACCTTTGTAAAAGTGAAATATAGCGGTGGATTGCCTCAAGTAAGATAACCGTTATGTACAGTAAAATTTTTTATAAACACTATTTAGCTACTATCATAGTCTTGGGAGAGGTTGAAATGGGCACAGCTGACATGAGCGTAATCTAACAAAAGCCGTCCGTGTGGAACGGTTTGCAGCATGACAGCCTGTTTCCCCGGGGTTGGAATGCAGTTGTAAGGTAACGACGGCACGCTAAAGCTCTTCAGTTCCACTGGAAACAGTTACATCCCTCTCAATTTTACCAATGTGCTATGACATTCTTGTTACCACAAACAGTGGTCCGTTTTGCATGTTACTTGTAACAATTTCTATGAAGATAACGTATTAAGGATGACACAAATCGAAGTATTCGCATTGATGCATAATTTTCTGCAGGAATATATCTCAATATGTAGTGAAAGAAAACGTTACTTACGAATTCCACATTCAGTAGGATTAATGATAATTTTGTTTGTAAAAATAATTATGTAGTGTTGGGGGGGGGAGGGTGTACCAGATGTGAATCTGAGTTTCTGGAACAAACCATCGATTGTTGCGTCCTTGTCA
Organism: Schistocerca cancellata; assembly: GCF_023864275.1. NCBI lineage: Eukaryota > Metazoa > Arthropoda > Insecta > Orthoptera > Acrididae > Schistocerca > Schistocerca cancellata. The sequence continues at coordinate 212,561,647 of NC_064629.1, read as the reverse complement.
AAAAGACCTGTGTGTTTTCAAGGGTCTCACGTGGATCCAAAATATCAAACATCTGCAACCTAAGGAAATTGAAGCAAGAGATATTGGAGACTGCTATGGAGGTATGAACGTTACAGTAAAGGAATGATATTTCAACATATAACAGCAGCGTTTTATTCCTACGATTGAGAACATCACGTTAAGTGTCTCTTCTTTTCTGTACTGATCGTATACATTAGACGGAAGATTTGTTATCAGCAGTTTTGTCTCAGCTTGTTCCAGACGACCTTGCTTCACTACTTTCACCTACCAACGCGCGCATAATTTCCTGAATAGGGATGCAAGATTTTGTCTCAGTTCCATATGTATTTCGGCATCAACTTGCTTAACATGTCAGAAAATGAAACAATTTTTGCTTAACAACCGTTGCTACAAAGACAGTTGCAACAGTATTCGTCTTTGATTTAAGTCTGTGGTGAAGAAACCTACTGAATGCGCCAGAGGTACCCCCAAATTAATTTCATTGTCTGCCCTGACAATGGTGTTATCTGGCCGGATTTCTCGGAACTTCAGAGTTTTCGTTTTTCATCATTAAGTGTCTATTACCAATATTTCTGTGGTTATTTAATCATATTATCAATCTCGTACTACACTGAACTAGTACTTAAGGGATGGAAGCAGGTAAATGTAAGGAAAATTTGAAAATCAGTGTAATATGTGGCAAAGAAAGTATATTAATGGACAAATAATTGGAAACTACTGCTATTAAACTGACAGTTCCAGTGAAGTCAGGGCTTTAACCTTCAACACTAATAAACATTGTAGTGATAATTATCAACAGCCAGTGTAATACTTTCAGCTGACAACAAAACTGATGACAAATATGAAAAATGCACCAAAATATATGCCAATTAAAATGGGTTAGGAAAAAATCTGGAAGTTTAAATAGTTTGTTGATGTCATTCTAGAGATTGGATTCGAAGATTGACAATAGAAGGAAGTGGCAGTATAATGATAACAGTACATGGTTTCACTAGGAACTTGCATATTATCACTGTCCCTCTAGAAATAACTTTAATAAAAATTAACTATCAAAACGGCAGAGAGCAGCGATCAGAAATTTTATGTTGATTACACAATAATGAAATGATTAGACAGTACTCTTTAATGAACTGTGACAGGATCCGAAACAACAGGTGTAGACGTTCTAGGGCCTGTATAACAGATCTGAAATACTACATTGATAATGACTAATCACTAGCCGAAGTCTGGATCTGCTCTAATAAAGCTAGAACGGAAACGACGACTGATTGCTGCTATCTACGATTTTGAAAGTCATATCACAGTCGTTGAGTGCATTCCACTTCCCTAATCGAAGGTAATTTGATAAAAAATTACTATGTTACTGGATCAGAGTATTTATAGCCGTGTGAATTCTTAACAACGAATTATTCACGAGCAGACTAGACACACTAGCAAGTAATTTTGCAATACAAACAAGGACTGCAATTCAGGCAAAAGCTGGACGAAAATGAAAAGTAGTGGGAAAATTTTGCCAAAGTAGTGACAGAGCGAAGGACCATATTCTTCAGAATCTTTTACAGAATGTTAGAGAATATCTTAATAAAACAAATGCTTCAGTATTTTGTTGTTGAAAAAATAGCTTGTTTCCAAGAGAACAACGTAACCCAGAAAGAACTGAAAATAAGAGAAACAAATTCTTCTTAAATATAAAAGACTAAGTTTATGACACAATAAAGCAATAATAGAAAGCAGGAACAGGATGGACTGAAGAAAGGAAGAGCAAGTATGAGGGAAAGACGACAAAGTATTGCAAACGCAGAAAATAGCAAAGACAGAAGTGCGAACTGAAGATAAAACGAGATCCCCGTTGGAAACGTTTTTGTGAATACAATGAAGAATGCAAGGATCATACTAAAAGTAAGTCTGTCAGCAGAATGTCAATGACAAGTTGAAAATGTAAGTTAAAGAGCATAACAGAGGCCGAATGGTATACACGACTGTTGGCGGACTTACGGGTCAAGGACAGGTGATAAGGCTTGTACGTTGGAGTAAGATAATGGTGATGCTGTGGTGATGCTGATGCTGCTGCTGCTATTGTCACTGCTGCTGCTGCTGATGATGATGAAGTTACATAATGTCATCACAAACGAACAGTCTTATTGCTTGATATTCTAGAGGTACAGCGGAATCCAGCAAGTCACTGTGCTTCCGTTGCAGACAGTTCCATCGTGGTGGCTCACCCCAGGGATTTTTCTGACGTTTTGACGCTCGCCGCCTAATGTTGCGTTAAACTCGGCAATCAGAAATCTTATGCGCTCTTTTGAGTATCCGTGTCGTTGGGAGTTCGCCAGCTGATAGGGAGAAAGCTCTCGCTCATCTAAAACACCGTAAAAATACACCCCACTCTACATGAGAAACAAAACTGTTTTCGCAAGGTGATATATCACTGTCAGAGCCTTTTCGCTACATTTCTTCTGTTCTACACATCATGATTGATTCAATAACTTTGAATAGTCACCTAACACCGTTTCCGTTTGAGATATACAGCAGTTTAGTTGTACAGTTTCGAGTTTGCTTTACGATTTTTATCCATTCTTAGTAATATCTATTTTCTCAATTATTGTGAGGATGTCTGAGTAACAGCTACTCGGTTATGTAAAGAGACATTACGCAGTTGATCCAAACAATGATGGTTAAAAAACAAACTGAATGCGACTGTTTAAACGTTTGAGTAATAAAAATACGACGATAGGCCCTAATTTATTGTGAGAAAGCTCTTTACCGAAAAAAATAACATGTGCCACGAGAAAGCTTCTCAATTTAATTTTAAACATCTGAAGTGCATCATACATAATTTTCAGTCCTGTAGCAGGGCTACAGAAAATATAACCTGATTTTTGTAATATGACTTAAATACAAATCGATTCTACATCTACACACAAACTCTGCAAGCCACCATATGGTGCATGGTGGAGGGTACCGTGAACCACTACTAGTCATTTTTTTTTCGCGTTCCAGTCGAAAATAGAACGAGGAAATAAATACTGTTTGTGTGCTTCCGTACAAGAGCTAATTTCTCTTATCTAAGTGATCCTTACGCGAAATTTATATTGGCAGTTGTAGAATAATTCTGGAGGCAACTTCAAATGCCGGTTCTCTAAATTTTCTCAATAGTACTTCGAAATAAATTCGCTGAATGCGAATAACTTGGCATCAGCTGCGGTAGGTATAGAAGTACTACCTTCTGGTGGCATATGAAAATTTGCGCCGGCCCTGGACTCGAACCCAGATTTCCCGCTTGTCACGAGCTGTCGGCTTAACCATCAGGTTATCTGCGCTCGCATCCCGCACCGACCCAGACTTCCTCATATCACACTGTATATATTCCTATACTATAGTCTACTACATTCATCACTAAATATAAGCAGCCGTATTCTCACTGGTGTGGGAATGCAGAGTATAGCTGTGTGCATTTAGTGTAACATTTTTGTCACTAAATGTAACGGGGTTTTCTCTTTTGATGCGAGTCAATTGTCAGGATGAGCATTCTAAAGCATTATGTCAGGGTGAAAATACTAGATAAATTAATTTTTCTCTCTCAACAACATGTGGGCAGGGTGGGTTCTTCCTTGGCTCGGGTATGAGGTAGAATGAAACAGCCTTTTTACATAAGATAACTTTTATTGCAAGTTTCGTACAACTGTTTTCTTACTCGATGTTCTGGCTCGGAGAACGGCAGCTGTGTCGTTTGTGTAGCCTTCTGCTGCGGCAGCGGCGGCGTCTGATTACGCGTGGCAGAGTGTATCTCGTGTCGCCGTCTCGCCCAGCTGACTGGAGATGCGCAGCGCGAGGTGGCCCGTTTAATTATTGCGAGCGAAGTCGTGCATCGGATGGTGATACCTTGGATGTGGCGTCCCAGTGTTTCTCTTCTCTAAGCGGCCGCGTGTGTTGTGCGTCGGCCGGCGGAGTGGCGGGGCGGGGGAAGGCCAGTGTTCCGGACTCGAACAACGGACTCCCGCTTGCCAGTATTCGGCTGTCAGATCTTCATCCCAGCTCACAGTAGAGATGGGCAAAACTGTTCTTTTCAGAGATTGGATCAGAACTGTTCACTCCCTGAAATGAATTAGCTCTTTTTCATGACTCACCACTCATTTACAATAGAAAATAAATGGAAGGCACATTGCCCTTTAAACTTGGTTTATTCCAGTACTATACCTGTATTTTGATCTTATTTGATCCTATTTTGAAGTAACACAGATAATGAGTAAGAATTTTGTATTGTTTATTGAAATTTCCACGATATGACAAAGTTTTTGATTATTGATTTATTTTGCACTATCGTGGTTTTTTGGGTGATCGGAAAATGTTGTAACTTGAGATTTACATTAACAATATATTTGGCTATAATGTATTAAAATTTCATTAACCTCATACAAATACATCGCAAGCCATATATTTTTAAAGTGAACGTTTCCTTTCGAAGACGCCTAAAATCGCAAAATCCGTACCAGAATAAGAAAAAAAAATATAAATTTGACTGTAAAACGAAAGTGCTGCATATAGCCCTACGCAGAATAAAACAAGGAAAATATTGGTGTATCACATTTTGCGATACGTTTATCGGTTCGCTCGTAATTAAAGCGTAAATTCAAGTGTCCATAATAAAAATCCTATAGTAAGAGGAGTCATCAGGAACCTAATCTAATCAGTTTAAACAAATAAAAATAAAATAAAAACAATTGATGTATACATAACATAATAATGTAATATACATAGCGGTATTACTACGAAGAACAATATCCAGTGGGGACAAACTCCGATGCAGAGGCGCTGAGTCGAGCAGGTCGAGCCGCGAGCTGTATTACTGCATGAGCTGAGACCGCAGAGACCAGAGTGACACCTGAGTTGCTTTGCTCGATGCTCTGGCTTGTCGAGACGGTGGGGTGAGCGTTGAGCGGGCGAGTTCCGAGGGCAGGGGGGGGAGCGGTGAACTCACCTGCTCCGAGACAAATCGTCCGTTCCCTTGCGAGCAGGTTTTTGCAAGTAGTTCCTATGTTATCCGCTAGGTGGCTCTCTGTCCTGTTGCTCGCATCAACTGCCCAGAGGGCAGGACGTGCGACTGAAACGATCGCCGACAGAGTGCGATGCGAAGTTAAGCTGCGCCAGACACTGCACAGTGCACACGGCAGACGACGCACAGAGACGGCACGGCATATGTGAAACACAAAATCCAATGGGGCACTGCACAATGCAGGCAGCCAAGGTAGAAGCAGGGCAGAGGCCGGCGCTGGCTGTGTTGTGTGGTGTGCACTGTGCTCTGACCAGCAGAGGTGCTGCTGATATGCTCCGTCTCTCTCTCTCTCTCTCTCTCTCTGCCGTGGGAAATGTTTGGAGCTACAGTTCTTTTTTCTGAATCACTGATTGTTCACTCCTTTGAAAGATTGAACTCTATGAATTAGTTCAAGAGCGGATCCCCCATCTCTAGCTCACAGGTGACTGCTGATGTGAGGCCGTCTCCTTCCCATCCTCACGAGTCACCCGGGTATGTAAAAATCAGACATCAAATACCTTTTAACATCTGTCTTCTGGCGCCGTGGCTGCTGCTTGCTATTCCATTACAGCGGCGGACTTGGTGCGTCTGTGCATGATGCAGTCTCTTCTTGCATGACGGTCTTCAGCACCGAAACTGACTGAAAACTACTGCTACGCTTCTTCACTTCTTCGTCTTCTTCGTCTCTCGTCTGTCGGGCCCACTGCGTCTCGTGTATTTATTCACTTCAGTTTACTGGAGGTGAACGACTTCACGGTCATTGCCTCTTCTGTCACGTTGAAAAGCTTCTCGAAGAATCTTCTTAACGTCGGTCATTGGCTCTTGGAATGTAGGCGAGGGCTTTTGCTCACATGTGACAACTGAGAAACACGTGAGCCGGTCGGGCGATGCCCTGACGGCTGAATCGACAGCGTCCGCTTATGTGGAACTTGCTGACTTCATGGTCATTGTCTCTTCTGTTCTGCTGTTCTGCCCGCTGTTTGCCAGTATGTAACTCTCTAAACTAAACCAAGTTTTTCATTTATATTCTAATTTCTACTTCACTTTGATTTCATTAATTTATTTACTTAAGTATCACTTAACATTAGTGATGAATGTAGGAGACTGTGGTATAGGGATGTTGCAGTAAGACGCACCTGCTGCTAAATGCCGTATCGTCAGCTTAGAGAGCTAGCTGGACGCCGCCAACCTTGGGCGAGTCTGCCGTACAAAGCGTGTACAGGAGCGGTCCTGATACTGATTCTGTAGCACGCAAGCTGGGATGTGCCAGACTCCGCCCTCACACCGAAGGTCCTGCCGTCTAGGTATGGGCGTAAGAGGCGAACGTGGGACGCCGGCACCCTCTGCTCGAGTAGTCTGAGCAGGAGGCCGGTATGCCAGACGCTGTCAGATGCTCTCGAGACCTCTAGGCATACCGCACCAAAGTACTTATGGCGTTCCATGGCATCACAGGGCTGTTCAACCAGCCGCAGAAGTTGATATTGCCGGCCGCGGTGGTCTCGCGGTTAAGGCGCTCAGTCCGGAACCGCGCGACTACTACGGTCACAGGTTCGAATCCTGCCTCGGGCATGGATGTGTGTGATGTCCTTAGGTTAGTTAGGTTTAAGTAGTTCTAAGTTCTAGGGGACTGATGACCACAGATGTTAAGTCCCATAGTGCTCAGAGCCATTTTGAAGTTGATATTGTCTCGAGTGGCTTTGGAGGAACCAGGACTGCTCCACGGGTAGAAGATCTGTGGCAACGTGGCGTTGTAATCGCTTGAAGTAGACTCGCTCGAAAACCTCGGAGAGCGCCGGCAGTAGACCAGTAGTGCTGCAACTCTTTACAAGATGGAGCTTCTAACAATACCACCACTTGCAAAGTAGGTCAGAAATCAGATTACTAATGTTGCTCACGCAGCATATGTTCGCTTTATCGTGCGACAACAAAGTTATTGACTGTGGATGGTATCATCAGAATGGAAATAATGAAGTCACTGTAAAAAAAGTCACTATTTTGGCATTTATCTTGAATGGATTCCCACGTAGATTTCGTCGAAGTTGTTATGGCTCATCTTGTTGATTCTTGACTGCTAGAAGGTCCAGATCTGTATTTTAGCAATATTTGAAGACCTAACAAATGCGTTTTTCAGGAAATTCTTAATGATCAAACAATCCCAGATCAGAACGATGGTATGGTAGAAATAATTTTTGAGTTGGTGTTGACGATCCATATTATTATTAAACTTCTTGTAAATTCACATATACTTCTTCTTAATTGTCACATCATCAAGAAAACAGTTTTGTATCAATCTTCATATATATATATATATATATATATATATATATATATATATATATATATATATATATATATATATATAATTTCCACTTTAACCAAACACTCTTCTTTTACAAAGCGAAATAACAACTTAACTTCTGCAAAGTGAAGCGAAGACTACTCTGTGCGCATTCGCGCCAAAACGGTTACAAGTAAGTCAAAGATTATGACAGTCGCACAGAAATGAATACACACAAGAACCATATCACTGTAATATATCGATACATCGGACTACCTATACAATAATAAAACCAAATGTGAATATTGTCACAAAAATATGTCTGTTACTTCGCAGAAAAGTAGTACGATATTACTGGTATCGAGAACTGGGGTTGGAGTGCCGTAATAGTCACGTAAATACAGAACCATTACAAGCTCCTTCCCCATCTTCTGGATGGCTACTATCTCGGAGTGTATGCACGTCAGCGGTAAGTGACAGGTGTGGAAGATCTCAATGAACTGGCTGCTAGGTGCCGCATGGCCGATTAAGTACTTGTTGGGTAGAAGATTATTTGTACTACATCCAAGAGGACACGTACCCGACGTAGAGAAATAGTCCTGTGACTATAGTGCCGCAGGTGGCGATGCTAGTGCTGCAAATGTGTGCGGAGAATTCCATAGGCTTCCGTAAATTAAACTGTAGCGACCCGGGACTGTAGGGCTCGAAGTAGTTCTGAGGATTTCAGAACGGGCTGGCTCAAATAGGATAACATTTCTCTTTCTCTTTTTATCCAAGTCTTTCTTATTTTCTATCATCGTATCTTCTTCAAATCTGTATAGTTTTTTTTCAATATCTAAAGTATTTTAATCTATTATTTCTTGCACTGTAATATGGAATATGTTTTGCAATCTACAAGAAAAGCTGTAAAATGAACGACCTGTTATAAAATGTAAGGCAACAGGTCTCTAAATGAGCAATTAATCAAATCTCCCACGGGCCAGCAGGTAAACATGTTGTTATTTACTGGTGGTGGACGCCGTACGGTGATATTATTCACAGCCGGTTCATGACTGCTGGTACGGAAGCCCATGAGCCTTGGCTATGTGACAGTGCAGCTGAAGTCCAAGGATACTGTACCCCTCTTTGGACCACCGGAGCTTTTAAACAAAAAGAGAATGCTAATTATGGCTGGCACGTGTTAAGGAAATTAGAAAATCTAAAGATAGAAACAGAAAAGATGTCGATATATATTTTAGAAATCTTTAAAGTGGAGCTCACTGGATTATTATTGATCTAAGGTCAGATGGGGTAATACTGGTAGTGATAATGATAACGAATACAGAAATTGGCAGTAGAGTAAAGGGTAACCTGTAGCAAGCACACTTAACATTGAGTGCAAAACCCAATGGCACTCCAACTGATCATAGAGATATGCAACAGATCATAGAAATATACTCGTACACGTCAATAACGATGGGGATGAGAGTAAATTGTGGGAGAACGTATACGAGGAAGATGTCACAGTATCAAAAAGACATCAGATTGGCTAACTCTTAGTAAAACGAAGATTTCAGAATCAACTTAAGGACTGCGAGAGTTATCCACGTGTTAACATTAATAATAAGGAGAACGCAGTACTAATGAAATTAAAGAATGTGAAGTCCAAGCAGATGAAACGTACGCTAGAAATGAAAAGGGCAAAAAAGAGTGAGCCACTAACGAGAAGCTGAAATTATTAAAGAAATGATGAAACTACAAAAATCTTGAAATATAACAGTAACACTGCAGGTCACTAAGAAATGAAATTAAATGGTTATATAGAGAAAATAAAGAAGAATGAGAGTAGGCCAGATCTCATGATATACATACAATTGAATCAGGATAGCTTAAATGCAGCACACAGGCTAATAAAAATTTTATTTAGGAAACAAAGAACAAGCGCCGTAGTGATTAGAAGTGTAAAAGGTAATTAGATCATGGAAGTAAAAAAGATGTTAACACTGTACTACGCAACTTAGCATGTGGGATATGTTTTTGAGCATGTTATTGTTGCGGACATCAATCTTAGGGTGACTGGAAGCAATTCTCCAGTCCTGAGGCTTGTCTGCTATCGTAATCAAATGCCACTTGAACCACATTCTTGAAATCAGCGACATGCGCGGGAACACTGTATGCAGCCGCTTGCTAAGAACATTGAAACAAAGGCTGATGGAATGGAACAGACAGCTGGTTATGAAAAACAGAATGCATTTTAATTATGAAAATTCTATTTTCTAATGCAGTGTCGAAGTCAGTGCAGAGAGTCATTATAGAGTCTGTTATCCTTCCTGCGTATATTTTATGCCGGAAGAACACACATCCAAAGGTTATACGTATGTTGTTGTTTTTGGCGGAATGATCATGTATTCAGTGTCTTTACACGCAAATGAATCATTTAGTATAGTTATATCCTTGTGCACACTCGAAGAATCACAAAGTAGTATGTACTTCTGTTTATTTGCGACATTATCTTTAACTAAATTCACGAAAAAGGACTTTAAATGGTCTTTGGATATTTTCCCACATATGCTAGTCTCCAAATATGTCTGTTGGACGGTTGTCCTCAATAGCCTTTTTAACTTTAGGGTCCAAGATTTTCTTCCTGAAGACAAATATAGTTTTTTTGTTACGTATCCACTCGTTTAAAATCCAGCATCTATTGTATAAGTGTGGGTCGTATTGTGTGCAAACTGGACCAAGGCAACTATTGATTTTTTCCCTTTTTTAAGTAGTGACGCATCAGAAGTTAAATCATAATCAAATCGACTTTGATCAGTGTTCCAAATGAAGTGTGGTTGTATTTGGAAGCTTGCAGTTTCATGGTTTACTTCTTCGACAAAACTGACCCAAGACTGGCGAATAACTTGTTCTTCCTCTATATCTCTGACTGTTTTGAAAGCAGTGATGTGTCTACGGCACATTCTGTATTCTTTCTTGAGACGTGATGTGAAAGCTGCTGAACATTTAAACTTTGTGTGCCCAAGTTTTCTTTATTTTTCCACTGCTCGAAATTTCAGGAGCCACAGTAACGGACACATTTTCCTTCATTCCTTGCTATGTAAAATTGGGACAGAATGTGTTCTTTCATCTGCAGTTCTTTGTTTGTCTTGATTCCTTGAAATGGATGTTCATTACGTCTTTTTTCTCCACATAATCAAATACTGCTTTGATGTGCGATGTGCTTCTTGTACACTCATGCTCATAAATTAAGGATAATGCTGATACATGGTGAAACAACGCTCTGGTGGGCGGTTTGCGGGTTTAAATCACCTCGGCGTATGACCATACGGTGCAATTGACCTGCGGTCATCGCACGGTGGCGCTGGCAGCAGTTCACATACGCAGAGGTGTGTCGGTGCATGTCAGAGTACGGTGCAGCAAGTAAGTGTGGAGACGTTTTCAGACGTGCTAATGGTGACTGTGTGCTGAAAATGGCTCAAAGAACACATATTGATGACGTTAAGAGGGGTAGAAAACTAGGGCGACTGGAGGCTGGTCAAACACAGCAGGTCGTAGCACGGGCCGTCCGTGTGCCACAAAGTGTGATCTCAAGATTATGACAACGTTTCCAGCAGAGAGGAAACGTGTCCAGGCGCTACAGTACGAGACGTCCACAGTGTACAACACCACAAGATGACCGATATCTCACCATCAGTGCCCGCAGACGGCCACGGAGTACTGCAGGTAGCCTTGCTCGGGACATTACCGCAGCCACTGGAGCAGTTGTCTCCGGACACACATTCTACAGACGACTGAACAGACATGGTTTATTCGCCCGGAGACCTGCAAGGTGCATTCCACTGACCCCTGGTCACGTGAGAGCCCGTAAAGCCTTGTGTCAAAAACACAGTACATGGTCATTGGAACAGTGGTTCGAGGTTATGTTCACGGACGAGTCCAGGTATAGTCTGAACAGTGATTCTCGCCGGGTTTTCACCTGGCGTGAACCAGGAACCAGATACCAATCCCTTAATGTCCTTGAAAGGGACCAGTATGGAGGTCGTGGTTTGATGGTGTGGGGTGGGATTATGATTGGTGCACGTACATCCCTGCATGTCTTTGACAGAGGAACTGTAACCGGTCAGGTGTATCAGGATGTCATTTTGCACCATTATGTCCGCCCTTTCAGGGGTGCAGTGGGTCCCACCTCCCTCCTGATGGATGACAACGCACGGCCCCACCGAGCTGCCATCGTGGAGGAGTACCTTGAAACAGAATCAGGCGAAATCAGGCGAATGGAGTGGCCTGCTTGTTTTCCAGAACCCCATCGAGCACGTCTGGGATGCTCTCGGTCGACGTATCGCTGCACGTCTTCAGACCCCTACGACACTTCAGGAGCTCCGACAGGCACTGGTGCAAGAATGGGAGGCTATATCTCAGCAGCTGCTCGACCACCTGATCCAGAGTATGCTAACCCGTTGTGCGGCCTGTGTACGTGTGCATGGTGACCATCTCCCACATTGATGTCGGGGTACATGCGCAGGAAACAGTGGCGTTTTGTAGCACATGTGTTTTGGGACGGTTTTCTCAACTTATCACCAATACCGTGGACTTACAGATCTGTGTCGTGTGTGTTCCCTATGTGCCTATGCTATTAGCGCCAGTTTTGTGTAGTGCCACGTTGTGTGGCACCACATTCTGCAATTATCCTCAATGTATGAGGACGAGTGTAGATGGATGTCTCTTCAATAACGAGCTGGACGTCGCAATCTTGCGTGGAGGTGTATGATTATCATCATAAATGCGTCCAAGACAGAAATTTTAATAAAATACTGACAGTATTGGATTTCTTTTCTGGTGAAGGTTCATTGTCGCCAGAACAGTTAGCTCCTCTTTGCGGAGTACTGCTTCCACCACTGCCACTAGCACTACAACCTTGACACTATTAATCCCGTTGTCGTCTATAAAGTCGTTTTGTTCATCCACTGTCGTGTCCAATTTAACTTCAGTTGAGCAATGAAATGAATATTTATGTTTCTTAATAACCAGATCGACAAAAAAAATTGCAAAAGTGTCATCATCTTATCCTGCAGCGTCTCCCGTTGGATAACGCCTTCTTAACTAGAATGGCAAACATTAACGGATTCGTTTATTTCTGCTGTATATGTATGACAATACTGATACACGTATACAAAACACGTCAAATACTTGCTGAGGTAACCGAGTGAGGCGTTTTAATCTCCCCCCCTCCTCCAAGCCTGCAAGCGCTGTTGTGTACAAACCACGAGCAACCAATCACACGCCGTCGCATGCAAGGCTAGATTTGTGACAAATATTTAAATAAAAATTCCTGTCCAGCGCACCCAATCACTGCAACTTTTTGTAGTTATGTAAAAATTAGTCACTTATTTCAATTCATTAAGCACCCAACCGATTTCCTTCTCACTTTCGCTGCTCACAAACTTGATTGTAGTTGATATTATACTGCCTACGAATGTTAAACATTCTGTTCCGCTCAACATTATCAAAAGCCTTCTGCAGTTCTAAGAACTAAATGTTACTTTCATTGATCGCCGTCATTCACTACAGTGTTAAAATTGTTTGTCTAGGGTCGCTATTTCTCCTGATACCAAACTAGTCCCCTCTTTCCCGCATCTCGTGGTCGTGCGGTAGCGTTCTCGCTTCCCACGTCCGGGTTCCCAGGTTCGATTCCCGGCGGGGTCAGGGATTTTCTCTGCCTCGTGATGGCTGGGTGTTGTGTGATGTCCTTAGGTTAGTTAGGTTTAAGTAGTTCTAAGTTCTAGGGGACTGATGACCATAGATGTTAAGTCCCATAGTGCTCAGAGACATTTGAACCATTTGAGCCAGTCCCCTCTTAATCTACCTTCAACTTTCACTTCCGTTACTCGACAATGCATTCTTGTATTTCTATGCATGCAATACTATACTAATTTTGTGGTAACTTTCTCACAAACCTGCCTTTTCTTGCTTCGGAAGCGCATTAATTACATTCTTTTCAAATCTGATGGTGCTTCTCTGGTTTCATAAACAGTTTAGGAGCTCGTATAGTTCTCACTCCACTCTTTGGCCAGATGCCCGTAAGAATTCCGCTGGTTTTCCACCAATCCATGGATATTTATTCCATCCGAGTCCGTGCAAAGATTTTGAAATTAATAGATGAGTATTTAATCTGCCATATCATCGTCTTTCATGTGCCTTCGTTTTCGTTTCCCCTTATTTCTTGTGAGCAACGATAAAACTCCGCCGGCCGCTGTGGCCGATCGCCTCTGGGTGCTTCAGACCGGAACCGATCGACTTCTACGGTCCCAGGTTCGAATCCTGCCTTGGGCATGGTTGTGTGTGATGTCCTTAGATTAGTTACGTTTAAGTATGGCTCAAATGGCTCTGAGCACTATGGGACTCAACTGCTGAGGTCATTAGTCCCCTAGAACTTAGAACTAGTTAAACCTAACTAACCTAAGGACATCACAAATATCCATGCCCGAGGCAGGATTAGAACCTGCGACCGTAGTGGTTTTGCGGTTCCAGACTGCAGCGCCTTTAACCGCACGGCCACTTCGGCCGGCTTACGTTTAAGTAGTTCTAAGTTCTAGGGGACTGATGACCTCAGGTGTTAAGTACAATATTGCTCAGGGCCATTGGAGCCATTTGGTAAAGCTCCTCCATGTGCTCTTTCCAGTGAGTGGTTAAGACAATGGGCACGCATTTAAGTTTCAGACATCCACCCGATCATTCCAATTTATGTTTACCTACTACCACCTAATGTTTCAAGGCAAATGGCACGATGGCTTCATTGAAAGATCATGCACACGATTTACTTCTTCTCCTTGTTAAATTCTTTACCTACTTCTCCATGATTACTCTGCGACTTACACATAAGTGTTTGGAGGATGATTCACAGAACCACTTTCAAACTATTTGTTGACCATTCCACTCTCGAATACCACGTGGGAAAAATGAACACTTAAACCTTTCCGTGCGAGCTCTAATTTCTCTTATATTATTACTAAGTTCATTTCTCCCTATGTAAGTGGGAGTCAAAAAAATATTTTGGCATTTGGAGGGAAACGTAGATGTTTGAGAATTCGTGAAAACAACTCGCTGCAACAAAATCACCTTTGTTTTGATGATTGCTGATGATGAAGATATTTGGTTTGTGGGGCGCTCAACTGCGCTGTTATCAGCGCCCATGCAAATTCCCAATCTTTACATAGTCCAGACTCGCCACTTTCACGAATTATGATGAAATGATGCGGACAACACAAACACTCAGTCCCCGAGCGCAGAAAATCCCTGACCCGGCCGGAAATCGAACCCGGGACCCCGTGATCCAGAGGCAGTAACGCCAGCCACCTTTTCTTTCTTTTTTTTTTTTAACTCTCCTTTTGTTCGTTGTATTTGTTCGGGTCGGACGTTCCATGGCACTTGCTTAAGTTCATCGTTGAGCCATTCATTGAGTCAGCTAACCTTCTGACCGAACGTGTTGAGCTACCATGCCGCGGCATCCACTAGAGCACGAGCTGCGGATGTAATTATACACTAGTGGCCATTAAAATTGCTACACCACGAAGATGACGTGCTACAGACACCAAATTTAACAGAAAGGAAGAAGATGCTGTGATATGCAAATGATTAGCTTTTCAGAGCATTCACACAAGGTTGGCACCGGTGGCAACAGCTACAACTTGCTGACATGAGGAAAGTTTCCAACCGATCTCACATACACAAACAGCAGTTGACCGGCGTTGCGTGGTGAAACGTTGTTGTGATGCCTCGTGTAAGGAGGTGAAACGCGTACAATCACGTTTCCGACTTTGATAAAGGTCGGATTGTAGCCTATCGCGATTGCGGTTTATCGTATCGCGACATTGCTGCTCGCGTTGGTCGAGATCCAATGACTGTAAGCAGAATATGGAATCGGTGGGTTCAGGAGGGTAATACGGAACGCCGTGCTGGATCCCAACGGCCTCGTATCACTAGCAGTCGAGACGACAGGCACCTTATCCGCATGGCTGTAACGGATCGTGCAGCGACGTCTCGATCCCTGAGTTAACAGATGGGAACGTTTGCAAGACAACAACCATCTGCACGAACAGCTCGACGACGTTTGCAGCATCATAGATTATCAGCTCGGAGACCATGTCTGCGGTTACCCTTGACGCTGCATCACAGACAGGAGCGCCTGCGATGGTGTACTCAACGACGAACTTGGGTGCACGAATGGCCCACACGTCATTTTTTTCGGATGAATCCAGGTTCTGTTTACAGCATCACGCTTGTCGCATCCGTGGTTGGCGACATCGTGGTGAACGCACATTGGAAGCGTGTATTCGTCATAGCTATACTGGCGTATCACCTGGCGTGATGGTATGGGGTGCCATTGGTTACACGTCTCGGTCAATCTCTTGTTCGCATTGACAACACTTTGAACAGTGGACGTTACATTTCAGATGTGTTACGACCCTTGGCTGTACCCTTCATTCGATCCCTGCGAAACCCTACATTTGAGCAGAATAATGCACGACCGCATGTTGCAGGTCTTGTACGGGCGTTTCTGGATACAGAAAATGTTCGACTGCTGCCCTGGCCACACATTCTCCAGATCTTTCACCATGTTGAAGCTGCATGGTTAGCTGTACCTATACACGCCATCCAAGCTCTGTTTGACTCAATGCCCAGGCGTATCAAAGAAGTTATTGCGGCCAGTGGCGGTTGTTCTGTGTACTGATTTATCAGGATCTATGCATCCAAACTGCGTGAAAATGTAATCACATGTCAGTTGTAGTATAATATATTTGCCCACTGAATACCCGTTTATCATCTGCATTTCTTCTTGGTGTAGCAATTTTAATGGCCAGTAGTGTAGACACCCCAACTTGCTTATCATGTCCGTGGCACTCTCTTCACTGTTTCGCGATACTACAAAGAGGAAATCCCTCCTATGAATTGGAGCTTGTGTTCTATCTATGATCGCCTCGCCGTCGTTGAGGACGTTAAACAGTAATCTTTCTTCAATATGTGCACACGTGGAATCTTCAAAATGGTGTTTAAATAAATAAATTTTAGTGCAGGTTAAAGCTAAAAGTGAAATCTCTGTTGTCGTGTAAAGCAGCACACAGCGATTCTTTCCTGTAAACTGAATATGAAGGAGGGGGGAGAAGAAAGGAAAGGGATTACTGATGTCAGCTGGATTGGGACATTACGCGGTATCAACGGCGAGGAGTGAAAATGTGTACCAGACCAGGATTCGAACCCGGGATGTCCTGCTTCCATGGCAGGTGCGTTAACCACTGCGCCATCTGCCACACAGCTTCAGTGCAACTGCGCGGACTATATCAGGGAGCCTCACGGGTCCATTTCCTCCGCGCTCGATGCTCACAAGGGAACCTCCCCATCGCACCCCCCTCAGATTTAGTTATAAGTTGGCACAGTGGATAGGCCTTGAAATACTAAACACAGATCAATCGAGAAAACAGGAACAAGTTGTGTGGAACTATGAAAAAAAATAAGCAAAATATACAAATTGAGTAGTCCATGCGGAAGATAGGCAATATAAAGGATAACGTGAGCTGAGGAGCGTCGTGGTCCCGTGATTAGCGTGAGCAGTTGCGGGAGCAGAGGTCCTGGGTTCAAGTCTTCCCTCGAGTAAAAAGCTTACTTTCTTTATTTTCCCAAAATTATAATCTGTCCGTTCGTTCATTGACGTCTCTGCTCACTGTAATAAGTTTAGTGCCTGTGTTTTGCGACCGCACCGCAAAACCGTGCGATTAGTAGACGAAAGGACGTGACTCTCCAATGGGAACCGAAAACATTTGATCGCAAGGTCATAGGTCAACCGATTCCTTCACAGGAAAACACGTCTGATATATTCTATATGACACTGGTGACGGCATGTGCGTCACAAGACAGGAATATGTTGTCGACCCACCTAAATTGTACACTTGGCGAATGGGTAAAAAGATTCTTCTACCTTGCCCGATTTAGGTTTTCTTGTCGATGTGATTCCCAAAACAGTGATGAAATCCTAGGAGTTTGTCACATAAACTGAAAATTAAAAATTAAAATTTTCACTCGAGGGAAGCCTTGAACAACTCACGCTAACCACGGGACCACGGCGCTCCTAAGCTGACACTCTCCTTGATGTTGTCTAGCTTGCGCATGGACTACTCAGTGTGTATATTTTGCTTATTTTTTTCATAGTTCCACAAAACTTCTTCCTATTTTCTCGATTAATCTGTGTTCAGTTTTTCAAGGCCTATCCACTGTGCCAGCTTATAACTAAATCTGAGGGGGGTGCGATGGGGAGGTTCCCTTGTCAGAGATTCGTGCAGGAGGTCGGACGGACTTATGCATCCGCACTGAAGAAGATCGATCCTTTGCTCATCTAGGCGAATCAATTATACGAATGCGTGGTGTCTGTTCAATCGGATATGCCTGAAATAACAGACACCATGCATTCATATAAAAGATTCTTGTAGTGGACTGACCCGACAGCCAATCCACTATGACTTGTAGCCGAATAGCACGCGTTTAAGCTCACGCAGGCTGGCGTGAGTTCTGGAACAATTAAAGGAGTTGAGTCTAATAAATAAAGTACGTAGTTGATGTAATACTTAACTTTAATCCATAATTGGTGTACATCGGTCTGATGGTTCATGCTTCATTAGATACATAGCAAAGGATAAATGGCGCCTTGCTAGGTCGTAGCAAATGACGTAGCTGAAGGCTATGCTAACTATCGTCTCGGCAAATGAGAGCGTATTTGTCAGTGTAGCATCGCTAGCAAAGTCGTCTGTACAACTGGGGCGAGTGCTAGGAAGTCTCTCTAGATCTGCCGTGTGGCGGCGCTCGGTCTGCAATCACTGACAGTGGCGACACGCGGGTCCGTCGTATACTAGCGGACCGCGGCCGATTCAAAGGCAACCACCTAGCAAGTGTGGTGTCTGGCGGTGACACCACAATTCTTTTATTTATTTTCAGCCATAATGGCTATTTTTGTGAACCGTGACTGTGTGGGATAATTATTGATTTCTAGTTTCTGCTACCACTCACTTTTTTATTTTATGTTTAATCTTACATAATAGAACGCGTTTCGAACATGTTCTGCTCATCTTCAGGCGTTTATGCATACGTACATACAGAGAAATGTTACTTAAAAATAAACAGTCTTGAACTCTATGTCCATCGTTTGTTACTGTAGCGGCTGGTGTGGCATTTGGGTGGGGGGGGGGGGAGGGGGGCAGTGTATGGCTAGAAATCGAAGTCAGTGATGTTTTCTGCTGGTTTTCTTCCTTGTGGTTGACTATGTATGATATCACAGTCTGCATATAATGCAGATAGATTTGCATCAGTTTTGTGTTACGAAAATATTGTGAAAGGCTTTCATATGACAGTTGATCACTTACGATTTCATCATCTTCCTGCTTCAAAATAGCTCTGAGCACTATGGGACTTAACTTCTGAGGGCATCAGTCCCCTAGAACTTAGAACTACTTAAACCTAACTAACCTAAGGACAGCACACAACACACAGCCATCACGAGGCAGAGAAAATCCCTGACCCCGCCGGGAATCGAACCCGGGAACCCGGGCGTGGGAAGCGAGAACGCTACCGCACGACCACGAGATGCGGGCGTAAACTTTGACTTTGTTGACCGAGTGACAACTTCATCTTTGCTTGCACCGCTTTATCACTATGAAATTGAAGTCCCCGAAAATTCCTTTAAGTTTCGGAAAAAGATGGCAGTCGGATGGGGCCAAGTCGGGACTGTATAGAGAACGATCGGTGACAGTGAACCCAAGGTGTCGGACTGTTGCAGGTGTCGCAGCGCTCGTAGGTGGTCTGACGTTGGCATGCTGAAGGAGACGATGCTCAACGTATGGACGAACTCTTCGAAATCGAAACTCGAGTGCAACACTCTGGATCCCACTCACCGACATAGTTACATTAGACACCGCCATGTTACACGCTACAATTCGGAGCCCTGTAGCGGTAAATGGCTGCAAATGTGTAGACGTAAGGAATAAAAATTAATAACGTTTGCTTCATTTAAAAAGCTTTAAGAATTTTCGCATAAAAATCGGAGGCATTTCTTTTCAGCACTCCCTCATAATTCTTATATTTCACATGAACAGTCAGTTCCTTCGCTGAAGAAAATATATCTTAGTTTTTATATAAATTTCTAGACATATCAGTTACATTCATGATAGTCCTTTTATCAGTTCACTGAATAATTTGAAAGTTTTTCTCCATTCCCTACAGTGAAATTTTATCTTTTGTAACACAGGCAGCCATTATGAATATTTTTTGTCTACTCTAAGTGTCTTAAATCTTGAAACGACTTGAAAATTTTTTGCATCTTTGTTCTATGCCGAGTGCAGAAAATATTCCGCGCGATACATTGTAAATGTCATACATCTGGTGGGGAAAATGCATGTAGGTGTCTTGAAGGAGCTTATGATGTAGGTTACTGTCAGTTGCAAAACGTTTTGCGTAAGTAAGAAAGACTAACTTCCCTCCTCCTGAAAAAATATATGTGATGAGCGGTCTTGCAAAGTTGTAACTGTTATGATGTACGAGGACTCGAACGCAAACACCCACTTTTCATGGGCGACCTTCCTACAATTGAGACATCATAGTGCGACTCATTACTTTGCACTTGTATAAATATTGGTCAAAGGAAATAATAAATTTGTATTCATTAATCAGTCAGAAAATAAGAATAAGCCAGTGCCTCCATAATTCAAAATGGTTCAAATGGCTCTAAGCACTATGGGACTTAACATCTGAGGTCATCAGTCCCCTGGACTTAGAACTACTTGAACCTAACTAACCTAAGGAGATCACACACATTCATGCCCGAAGCAGGATTCGAACCTGCGACCGTAGCGGTCGCGCAGTTCCGGATTGTAGCGCCTAGAACCGCTCTTCCACAGCGGCCATCCCCCTCCATAATTCTCTCGGTCCTTGGAGCAGTAGCCCAGTACGATTAACCGCAGGGATCTGACGAATTTGGACTGCAGGTAGAGAGATAGCAGTCAGGTAAATATTTTCTGTGCTATAATATTGCCCATTTCCTTTACTTTTTCTATTAAGATCTTATTCGTGACGTTGATCCATGCGTGACTCTACAATTTCTTCCCTTTGTAACTGCCTCGAGGAAGCCGATTTTCAATAGTTTCTCCGTTCTTTGCATTTCTTATAAAGCTACGTATCTGTGAATGTTATAAAATTTTTCCCTAAATGTTACCGTTATACACGGTTAACCATGTGAGCTATTGACATGAGTAGACGGCCGAAAGCACTGCGAGAAGGCATTGATAAGTGTTGAGATATATATAAATGACGAATACTTTTCTGCATGACTTACGTTAAAGTCTTGTAGCTACTGAGATTCAGGAGCAATAACTTCTCTTTTTAACTAGTTTCTTTTATGGAGTTCGAGAGGTACTGAACGTACACTATGTGATCAAAAGTATCCGGACACCTCGCTGAAAATGATTTACAAGTTCATGGTACCCTCCATCGGTAATGCTAGAATTCAATATGGTGTTGGCCCACCCTTAGCCTTGATGACAGCATCCACTCTCGCAGGCATACGTTCAATCATGTGCTGGAAGGTTTCTTGGGGAATGGCAGCCATTCTTCACAGAGCGATGCACTGACGGGAGGTATAGATGTCGGTCGGTGAGGCCTGGCACGAAGTCGGCGTTCCAAAACATCCCAAAGGTGTTCTATAGGATTCAGGTAAGGACTCTGTGCAGGCCAGTCCATTACAGGGATGTTATTGTCGTGTAACACTCTGCCACAGGCCAGGAATTATGAACAGATGCTCGATCGTGTTGAAAGATGCATACGCCATCCCCGAATTGCTCTTTAATAGTGGGAAGCAACAAGATGCTTAAAAAGTCAATGTAGGCCTGTGCTGTGATAGTGCCACGCAAAACAAAAAGGTGTGCAAGCCCCCTCCATGAAAAACACGACCACACCATAACACCACCGCCTCCGAATTTTACTGTTGGTACTACACACGCTGCCAGATGACATTCACCGGGCATTCGCCATACTCAAACCCTGCCATCGGATCGCCACAATGTACACCGTGATTCTTCACTCCATATAAACTTTTGCCACTGTTTAAACGTCCAATGTTTATGCTCCTTACACCAAGCAAGGCGTCGTTTGGCATTTACCGGCTTGATGTGCGCCTGATGAGGAGTTTCTCTACATGGGATCCAAGTTTTCTCACCTCCCACGTAGCTGATGCAGTTTGGAATTTCTGTATGATCGTCTGGATAAACGTCTGGCTATTACACATTACGACCCTCTTCAACTGTCGGTGGTCTCTGTCAGTCAACAGACGAGGTCTGCCTGTACGCTTTTGTGCTTTACGTGTCCCTTCACGTTTCCGCTTCACTATCACGTCGGAAACAGTGGACCTAGGGATGTTTAGGAGTGTGGCAATCGCGCATGCAGACGTATGACACAAGTGACACTGACCACGTTCGAAGTCCGTGAGTTCGGCGGAACGCCCCATTCTCCTCTCTCACGATGTCTAATGACTACTGAGGCGGCTGATATGGTGTACCTGGGAGCACAATACACCTAATATGAAAACGTATGTTTTTGGGGGTGTCCTGATACCTTTGATCACATAGTGTAGATGCCGAGTGTTTTGACGCATCTTCTGTTTACCAGCGAACTGTTTCACAAAGAGAGGTGCGAAATGTGCGGTGTATTGTACGAACTAAAGTTCTTCAGGAGGTGGTCGAGAAGATACTACAACATACACGCTGATAATGCGGCGATGCCCTGGTATGTATTTACTAGAATCGTCTGTTAGTCCGTCTCATCCTTTTCCCTCTCTCAGTCCACCTCCTCCTTACTATTCTCTCTCTCCATTTGCTCCTCCCTTCTGTCCATCTGCTCCTTCCCCTCTGTCTATCTCCTCTTCCATCCTTCTCTCTCCACATTGCCACATTCACCCCCAAGAGGTGACTAGTGGTTCTTCCACCGGCAGTACTTCTTTCCAGATCGAAACTAATATGTGAACCAAATTTGGTTGAAATCATTCCAGGGGCTTAAAACTACTTTCTACCCATGCTTTTGCCCACGTAAGCACATGTCAAAAATGTTTCACATACGCTGAATATATTTCACATGTATTTGTACACATATTTCACCTGCATCTCCAGCGAATTTCACGCTGCAGTTGCATTTTCAAGCAGTTCAATGTTTATGACGTCGCGTCTCCTCAATTACTTGCTGTACAATGATATAATTTTGCAGGCACATCCAGTGATATATGTGGTTAATGCCTGCGAAATGTGTTGCGAATACAATAACTAGTAAAGAAGTAAATTTTAATAAACTAAAATGTCATGTACTATGCGGTAGTTTTTCACGCATCTCAGTGTTAATTATGTCATATCTCCTGAATTATGTGTCATACATTGACATGGTTTTCTAGGTAGAATCAGTGGCATATGTGGAATTGTCTGCTGAGTTCTTTGCGAATAAAGCTAGAAGCAGTAAATTAAAATGTCATACATGATGCCGTAGTCTGTTATGAATCTCCGTATTGGACTTGATATCACCTGAATTATGCGACGTACAATGATATATTTTTATAGGTCCATTCAGCTGCCTATATGGATACTGTATGCGACAGATTTTCACGACTCTTTGTGTTTATGGCGTCATATCCCCTGAACTACGTGTCGTACAATGATATAATTTTAGTAGTACATTCAGTGGTATATGAGAGTACTGTCCGCAAAATGTGTATCTAGTACAGGAAGTAGTACAGAAGTAAGAAATTAAAACGCCATCCTTCACGCGACAGTTTTAATAGATGAACAGCGAAAATTTAGTAAGCGATAAAACGATAAACTTTTTTTTCTTTCATCACTTTGTGGGGGATATCAGCGAGTAAATTTCGTAACACTTTGAAGTAAAGTGTCAAGTTTGTTGCAAGTCACTATGTGCTCTCATTTTTTAATACTGGATAAATCAAGTCTGGGTATTCGAACTTCACGGGCTACACTGCTTATTCATCCTCCACCCCACCCCCTTCTTACCACCACAGTGATTCTTTCCACACAGTAAATGATATGTGTACCGCGTTTTATTGAAATAGGTCGAGTGGTTAAGAGGAGATGTAAAACATACATACATATGTACATTCATTTTTATAAAACCTGAGCAGGCGAAATACTTAAGTTCGGTAACAGTTAATGCCCACACATATGACACATGTTGACACTGTCGCTGGCATTTGTAATATGATTCACTTCGCCGGCCGCTGTGGCCAAGCGGTTCTAAGCGCTTTAGTCCGGAACCACGCTGCTGCTACGGTCGCAGGTTCGAATCCTGCCTCGGGCATGGATGTGTGTGATGTCCTTAGGTTAGTTAGGTTTAAGTAGTTCTAAGTTCTAGGGGACTGATGACCCCAGATGTTCATAGTGCTTAGAGCCATTTGAACCATTTTGGCTCACTTCGTTCACTACAGAATGATAGTTTGACGTCAGAGTACGATAGTCTTTAACTGGATATAAAGTTCAGAATAACTGTTCTATTCGCACGCATCCAGATCCGTGCTAAGACGATTCCGTCGTCGTTAGCGATGACCACAAGTGTTCGCTGATTACATAGAGACTGCTGCGTAATTTGGCTAAGAGAGATAAACCTGCTCCGCACCAGCACCTTCATGTTTACCACAGTCTCTAGTGTCGTCTGCAGAACGAGGTCTCAATGAAAAAATTGGTACCTCACGAAGATGCCACAAGTAAAGACAGTCAGTTCCAAACGCAGCAACGAATCGGAGACATGGGTGTAAACCACCAGGTGTTTCCTTACGCCGGCGCAGCCAGTAAGTTACGCTTGTCAGATGCCATCTGAAAGGATATATCACATTTTAATTGAAGAATTAGAAATGAAAAAATTATCTGCAAGATGGGCGCCGCCACTCTTGACGCGTGCCCGCACACATGTGCCGTCGCCATGGCAAAATTACACGAACTAAGGTATGGATTGTTGCCACACCCGCCTTATTCACCTGATATGGCTCCGTCAGTCTTCCATATCTTCCCAAAACTGAAAATTTTTCTTGGTGGACGAAGATTCACTTCAAACGAAGAATTAATAGCCGGAGTTGACAACTATTTTGGAGACCTAGAGGAAACTCATTTGTGAGATGGGATCAAGGCACTGGAACATCGTTGGACCAACTGCATTAATCTACAAGGAGACTACATTGAAAAATAAAAAAAAGTTTCAGTAATGTAAGAACTTTTCTTCTATTCCGTTCCGAGAACTTTTCAAACCACCCTCGTTCATTAATGAGGCAAAATGTGATGATCACCTGCTTTATAGTACGCTGGTCCACGTTCTGAACACACTGCCTGGCATGAATTCGACAAGCCATTTGTAGGTTTACAAGGGTATGTAGCATCAGTAGGCAACTCAGAGGTCACACAATTCCCATAAATTACGGGCTGGTGGGTTGTTGGCGCTGAGCTGGCACCCAATACCATCCCAGATGTGTTGCTTCGGGTTCAGATCACTGTAGTACGATTCTGGCCTCGAGGCACAGACACTTATCCTGCCGGAAGATGGCATCAGTGTCGGAAAACACATCAAGTATGAAGGAATCTGGAACCGCGCGACCACTACGGTCGCAGGTTCGAATCCTGCCTCGGGCATGTATGTGTGTGCTGTCCTTAGGTTAGTTAGGTTTAATTAGTTCTACGTTCTAGGCGACTAACGACCTCAGAAGTTCAGTCGCATAGTGCTCAGAGCCATTTGAACCATTTGAGGAAGGACTACTCCCATGCTATAATGCGCTCAGACACAAGACACTAGCAAACGAAATTCCTTTAACGCCTACCGATTCAATACTAGGGAGCCGAACACTCAACAAAAAGTTAGCTGTTCCCGGGTTCGATTCCCGGCGGGGTCAGGGATTTTCTCTGCATCGTGATGACTGGGTGTTGTGTGATGTCCTTAGGTTAGTTAGGTTTAAGTAGTTCTAAGTTCTAGGGGACTGATGACCATAGATATTAAGTCCCATAGTGCTCAGAGCCAAGAGCCAAAAAAGTTAGCTGATTCACTACCTCTTTTTCACAATATTTCAAATGGCTCTGAGCACTATGGGACTCAACATCTTAGGTCATAAGTCCCCTAGAACTTAGAACTACTTAAACCTAACTAACCTAAGGACATCACACACCCATGCCCGAGGCAGGATTCGAACCTGCGACCGTAGCAGTCCCGCGGTTCCGGACTGCATTGCCAGAACCGCACGGCCACCGCGGCCGGCACACAATATTTCACTTCAAACTATAAAATGAGTAACATGCCTATATTCATCTGCTTAAGGACTCTTTAATAAAAACAAAATGTTTTAGTCTTTTGGTAAATAACAAAATTGCAAGCATTGGCCATCCTTCCCATTCTCCCTCCCCTCACCCTGCCCCTCTCCTTTGCCTCCCCCTCCCTTCCTCCTCCTTCTCTCCTACCCCTACACTCCACCTCTTCTCCCCCCTACCTGCCCATCTTCCATACCCCTACCCTTTCACCTCTCTTCCTCTCTCTCTCTCTCCCTCTACCTCTTTCTTTTTCTCTCTCTCCCTCCCTCCAGCTTCCTCTCCCTCCAGCTCTGTCTATCCTCTCCCTCTTTCCCCATCTCTTCCTCTCTTCCTCCAGTTCCCTCACCCTCTTTTTCTCCTTCTCTCTCTCTTTCTTCCATTCCTTCAGCTTCCTCACTCTCACTTTCTCTCTCTCTCTCTCTCTCTCTCCCTTTCTCTATCTTCCTTCAGCTCCCCCTCCCTCTCCGTCGCCCTCTTCCTCTTCCTCTCGTTCGCTCCCTCCCCACCCACAGCACCCCCTCCCTCCCCCCCCCACTCCCGCAACACGTCTCTCTCCCCCTCTCCATCCTGTCCTTCGTCCTTCGTTAGGCTGTCACGGCTCATTGACTGCAGCATCATGGCAGGTGCTACATACACAGAGTTTGGTTTCGAGTGAAACTTACGCCTGGAGTGAATGAGGGTAAACTGAAAATGTAAATTAGGATGGCCGTCCGATGGGTTGAAGCTCGTTTCTCCTAAACACGATCGCTTCGCCATATCCGCTTGGTAACATGTACGAAGAAGTTGCGGCTCTTGCCTGTGATAATTACAAAACGGTTCCTTGACGTGTGTAATGAACACCTCAATACATCTAGGGAAGGTTTTTACATATTCACAGGACCGAATGTAGTCGATAGTTGTCCTGACTCAGACCCGCAGCTGCCCTTTGTAAACCTCAGCGAACTAACGATAACCATGTGAGACAAAAATAACGTTATCCCTTTCAGATATCACGAATTATCGAATTATGGGAAAAGTACTCGTAACACAGAGAGAAACTTCATTTAACAGTCTCGTCTACGGGGACAAGTAATTCGAAATTTCCGTAGCTGCGGCAGTTATTCATTCCTAACGCGCCGACGCTGAAACATGTCGCAAGAAAAAGAGAGGCAGACAATAGCGCGAGCAATGCATTATTCAGCGGAGTGGAGTTCTGAAGTTTGATAAATAGCCTGATGTTGGTAATTGGCGCGGATGCTTGTTGGCTGCCTTCCTCGGACGATACCGCCCTATTTATTCTTTTTTTATTCTTCTTTTTGCCCGTTCATTGAGCGCGCTCCCCTACACCGAAACCCGAAGACAACTTGTATGAAAAATGGTCAGGAGCCGCGCGCTTTTCACTCGGCGATTAAAGCTTTCTATAGACATGATGTTATAGACGGGCCAACCTTCAGCACATCCGCACCATCGATTATCTCCGTCGGTATTAAAGTGTCGTGCTCGTTCAATACAGAAAACATTTACAAAGCCAGCCACCTCTTATGGACTGATTCCAAATGCGACGGACGGAGGCAGATACTTGCGGTTCAGCAGTTTGAGGACAGAGGTAGTGTTTGCTTCCAGACATACAAAGAGTTCATCCTGACAATCGTTTGTAGATTATAATAAATTCTGACGTGCAAGAACCAAATCCCCCGTAAAGTAAATATCTTGCAGATATTTTCGCCAGTCAGTGGTCATGACATGGGAGTAAATAATGCAGAATGAAAATTGATAAATTTTATTTTTATTGCGTTCCTCAGACCAACAAAATACTCGTAGCTTGTACTTGGTACTCTATGCAGCTGATCCAGCAAACGTCTAGAGTCTGTGTTATTAATTAGGGAAAGTTTCAGAAAGTGCGTATGCTGTATATCAATCAATGGACCAGAATGAAAAATGCTCCTATCATAGCATTCTACATCGTATCCCAGCAGCCAAATCACTGTTAAACAATTATTATCAAGAAAAATTTCATATTATAACAGCTATGTGATTATAATAACTAGACCACGGATTTTTAGGTCGTAAAAAAGTGTGTTTTAGGCACCTAAAATAGGCTCCTTCAGTAGTTCAGTAGTTGATTTACAATCTCTCTTGCAAATACCTTCAAGTGAAGTCAGTCAAATGTACTATAGTCTGAAAATCTGCGCATACAATTTTACTATCTATGAACTTCCTGAGCCAAGTGATGCATTCTACTACTCTTGGACTGAGCTAAACGGAAAGAGAGGTAGCTCAGAAAAAGGTACCTGCATCATGAAATGCATTAATCAGATTCGACCAGATATAAAACACATTTCATTCTTTTTAGACACCTGTGGGGGTGAAAAGAGGAATCAAAATATAGCTGCGTTGTTCCTGTTCTTGGTTCAGACAGCAAATTTAGACATTATTGAACACAAGTTTCTTGAATCTGGTCACACTTTCATGGAAGTGGACAGCATGCACAGTGCAACTGAATGTGCGAAGAAACATTTAAAAATAGCCTCCAGGATTGGCTATACATATTTAGACTAGCAAGGTCGAAAACGGTTCGAAACAAGAAAGGTTAACCTTATGCAGTACACGAATTGAAACATGCGAAATTCAACGATTTAGCTAAAATTTCTGCATTTACCGTTAAAAACAAAAGTGCTGACCGTTTGGGAAATAAAGTTAATTAGCTAAAAGTGAAATGTTTCCGCTACCAAAAAATGCAAACCAGGAGTGATTGTTCAAAAATGTTCAAATGTGTGCGAAATCTTATGAGAATTAACTGCTAAGGTCATCAGTCCCTAACCTTACACACTACTTAACCTAAATTATCCCAAGGACAAACACACACACCCATCCCCGAGGGAGGACTCGAACCTCCGCCGGGACCAGCCGCACAGTCCATGACTGCAGCGCCTCAGACAGCTCGGCTAATCCCGCGCGGCAGGAGTGATAGTGTACGGATACAGTCACTCAGCAGATTATAGGGAAGTACATACATTTGGTAAAGGACATCGTTTAAATATGAAAAAATTGTCTTACAAGATCTTCATTCTAAGATGCTGTCAATAAGTGCAAAGAAAAAGAAGTGACTGATACAATTATGCAAAATGGGCGTCACTCCTGAGGAACTTCACCTTTGGTTTAAGTCTCTTCTTACTTCAGCTGCTGCCTCCGATACAGTTCCTAAACCTGGTGTGGAAGACGTAGATATATAGGGTGTAATTTTAAGTTGACAAACCAGCATAACTCGAAAAATAAGCTTCACTCAAAAAAATTTGTAGAATCCAAAGTTGATTATTTTCCAGGGGGACATCTGCTGGTGCTAAAATTAGCTCGCCACCCCAGCCCCCTGGGGGTGGGGCGGGAGGCAACTTTAAAATTTCAAATGGCAACCCCCATTTTTTATTGCAGAATCAGATTCTACATAAAAAAACTACGTACATTTTGTCTTAAACATTTGTTTTGATTCTTTGTAGTTGGCGCTGTAATTCAAGAAAAGCCGTGTTCTAATTTTTGCGTGGAAAATGGTTACGGATAAATAAAAAATGAGTTCACTCGTTAGTAAGTAGGATGTTTGGTTATTTAGTTAGCTAGTCAGATGATTTGTTTGATATTTAAAAGTTGTGGTGGCCTCATGACCACGAAACAAACAAAACTTATCCGAATCTGCGGAAAAAATTAATACTTGGGTCAACATTTGTTCAAATGGTTCAAATGGCTCTGAGCACTATGGGACTTAACATCTGAGGTCATCATTCGTCTATAACTTAGAAATACTTAAACCTAACCAACCTAAGGACATCACACGCATCATTTCCCGAGGCAGAATTCGAATCTGCGACCGTAGCAGTCGCGCAGTTCCAGACTGAAGCGCCTAGAACCTCTCGGCCACCACGGCAGGCTCAACATTTGTAAAACTCTAATTCCTCTCTCTCAAACCCCACCCTATGGAGAGAGAGGGAGAGTTTTAGTTTTAGCGAATCAAATCAAAATTTACGAAGTAAATAAGTATTTTTTATTATGTATAATACGTTAAATTTATTTACGTTCAGGGTCAATTGCCAGTCCCTGCACCTGTCATCAATTCTCTGTAGGCCTTAGTGCGATCGCTACAGTTTTCTGACGTCGCTATCTTGTTACAGACAACCGCATCATCTGAGAGCCGCTTGATGGAATTTCCACCGTTATCCGTTTCCGTTAACAAACTTTTTTTTCGGGGAAGGGGGGGGGGGGCACTCCTCACTTTACATTTGTGTGTGTCGATTTTGTTCCGATAAGAGCGAAGTGTTGAGTTACATAGGCAAGGAAGGCCATCTTATGGAGGAACAGAGCGAGCTGAATATCGAGAGATGTGTGCGGAGACCACGCCGATTACTATAGCGGAGATTTCCGTTCTAGAAGAACATCATAAAGTGTGGGCGTAGTATATGTTCCATTATGAAACTATTACGGTTCCAGAGACCTTTTCAAGTTTTAAACATCTATGATCTACACTCCTGGAAATTGAAATAAGAACACCATGAATTCATTGTCCCAGGAAGGGGAAACTTTATTGACACATTCCTGGGGTCAGATACATCACATGATCACACTGACAGAACCACAGGCACATAGACACAGGCAACAGAGCATGCACAATGTCGGCACTAGTACAGTGTATATCCACCTTTCGCAGCAATGCAGGCTGCTATTCTCCCATGGAGACGATCGTAGAGATGCTGGATGTAGTCCTGTGGAACGGCTTGCCATGCCATTTCCACCTGGCGCCTCAGTTGGACCAGCGTTCGTGCTGGACGTGCAGACCGCGTGAGACGACGCTTCATCCAGTCCCAAACATGCTCAATGGGGGACAGATCCGGAGATCTTGCTGGCCAGGGTAGTTGACTTACACCTTCTAGAGCACGTTGGGTGGCACGGGATGCATGCGGACGTGCATTGTCCTGTTGGAACAGCAAGTTCCCTTGCCGGTCTAGCAATGGTAGAACGATGGGTTCGATGACGGTTTGGATGTACCGTGCACTATTCAGTGTCCCCTCGACGATCACCAGTGGTGTACGGCCAGTGTAGGAGATCGCTCCCCACACCATGATGCCGGGTGTTGGCCCTGTGTGCCTCGGTCGTATGCAGTCCTGATTGTGGCGCTCACCTGCACGGCGCCAAACACGCATACGACCATCATTGGCACCAAGGCAGAAGCGACTCTCATCGCTGAAGACGACACGTCTCCATTCGTCCCTCCATTCACGCCTGTCGCGACACCACTGGAGGCGGGCTGCACGATGTTGGGGCGTGAGCGGAAGACGGCCTAACGGTGTGCGGGACCGTAGCCCAGCTTCATGGAGACGGTTGCGAATGGTCCTCGCCGATACCCCAAGAGCAACAGTGTCCCTAATTTGCTGGGAAGTGGCGGTGCGGTCCCCTACGGCACTGCGTAGGATCCTACGGTCTTGGCGTGCATCCGTGCGTCGCTGCGGTCCGGTCCCAGGTCGACGGGCACGTGCACCTTCCGCCGACCACTGGCGACAACATCGATGTACTGTGGAGACCTCACGCCCCACGTGTTGAGCAATTCGGCGGTACGTCCACCCGGCCTCCCGCATGCCCACTATACGCCCTCACTCAAAGTCTGTCAACTGCACATACGGTTCACGTCCACGCTGTCGCGGCATGCTACCAGTGTTAAAGACTGCGATGGAGCTCCGTATGCCACGGCAAACTGGCTGACACTGACGGCGGCGGTGCACAAATGCTGCGCAGCTAGCGCCATTCGACGGCCAACACCGCGGTTCCTGGTGTGTCCGCTGTGCCGTGCGTGTGATCATTGCTTGCACAGCCCTCTCGCAGTGTCCGGAGCAAGTATGGTGGGTCTGACACACCGGTGTCAATGTGTTCTTTTTTCCATTTCCAGGAGTGTATATTCGCAGGCTGAAGTAATGAATGAAAATCTAGACCAACACCAGGATTCGAACCCATGTCTCCTGCTCACTAGGTAGATGAGCTAACCGTTACGCCACCTTGGCACAATGACTTTGCACAATTGCATGGACTACACTGGCACATCTCCCTCCTCAGTCCAAATTCCCATATTCACTTATTAGCCCATTTGGTATTCCCTAAACTCGAACAGTATTCCAGAGGCTTTCTAGCTGTATTTGAATAGTACCACAGCGTCGAAAGAAATCGAGCATCGTGCTTGAAACTCAAGTCTAGATGCTTTAATCAAATGAAACTGTATGGTTCCAGAGACCTTTTGAAGTCTCAAACATCTGCAGGCTGAAGTGGCAAATGTTCGTTGAATGTTCGAGTTTAGGGGGAATAACAATCGGGCTGATGCGATAATGGCAATTTGGACTGAGTAGGGAGCCGTGTCAGGTTAGTCCGTGCAGTTGCGCATAGCCAATGTGCCAGGGTGGCGTACTGATTGCGGATCTGCCTAGTGAACACGAGAACTGCTTTCGAATCCTGGCCTTGGTACAGATTTTCATTTATCGCTTGGTCAGCATATACAGGGTGATCCATTGATCGTGACCGGGCCAAATAGCTCACGAAATAAGCGTAAAACGAAAAAACTACAAACAACGAAACTTGTCTAGCTCGAAGGGGAAAACCGGATGGCGCTATGGTTGGCCCGCTAGATGGCGCTGCCATAGGTCAAACGGATATCAACTGCGTTTTTTTAAAATAAGAACCCCCATTTTTATTACATATTCGTGTAGTATGTAAAGAAATATGAAAGTTTTAGTTGGGCCACTTTTTTCGCTTTGTGATAGATGGCGCTGTGAAAGTCACAAACATATGGCTCACAATTTTAGACGAACAGTTGGTAACAGGTAAGTTTTTTAAATTAAAATACAGAACGTAGGTACGTCTGAACATTTTATTTCGGTTTTTCCAATGTGATACGTGTACCTTTGTGAACTTTCTGAAAACGCATGCTGTTACAGCGTGTTTACCTGTAAATACAACATTAATTCAATAAATGCTCAAAATTATGTCCGTCAACCTCAATGCATATGGCAATACGTGTAACGACATTCCTCTCAACAGCGAGTAGTTCGCCTTCCGTAATGATCGCACATGCATTGACAATGCGCTGACGCATGTTGTCAGGCGTTGTCGGTGGATCACGATAGCAAATATCCTTCAACTTTCCCCACAGAAAGAAATCCGGGGACGTCAGATCCGGTGAACGTGCGGGCCATCGTATGGTGCGTCGACGACCAATCCACCTGTCATGAGATATGCTATTCAATACCGCTTCAACCGCACGCCGAGCTATATGCCGGACATCCATCATGTTGGAAGTACATCGCCACTCTGTCATGAAGTGAAACATCTTGTAGTAACATCGGTAGAGCTTTACGTAGGAAATCAGCATACACTGCACCATTTAGATTGCCATCGATAAAATGGGGGCCAATTAGCCTTCCTCCCATAATGCCGCACCATACATTAACCCACGCCGGCCGGAGTAGCCGAGCGGTTCTAGGCGCTAAAGTCTGGAACCGCGCGACAGCTACGGTCGCAGGTTCGAATCCTGCCTCGGGCATGGATGTGTGTGATTTC
The DNA here is from genome assembly GCF_023864275.1 of Schistocerca cancellata. Lineage (NCBI taxonomy): Eukaryota > Metazoa > Arthropoda > Insecta > Orthoptera > Acrididae > Schistocerca > Schistocerca cancellata. Next base: position 212,528,403 of record NC_064629.1, on the reverse strand, counting down.
CTTAGGTTACTTAGGTTTCGGTAGTTCTAAGTTCTAGGGGACTGTTGACCTCAGCAGTTAAGTCCCATAGTGCTCAGAGCCATTAACCACCAAGGTCGCTGATGTTCCACTTGTCACAGCCATCCCGGATTTTCCGTTGCCCAATAGTGCATATTATGCCGGTTTACGTTACCGCTGTTCGTGAATGACGCTCCGTCGCTAAATAGAACGCGTGCAAAAAATCTGTCATCGTCCCGTAATTTCTCATGTGCCCAGTGGCAGAACTGTACACGACGCTCAAAGTCGTCGCCATGCGATTCCTGGTGCATTGAAATATGGTACGGATGCGATCGATGTTGATGTAGCATTCTCAACATTGACGTTTTTTAGATTCCCGATTCTCGCGCAGTTTGTCTGCTACTGATGTGCGGATTAGCCGCGCCAGCAGCTAAAACACCTACTTAGGCCTCATCATTTGTTGCAGGTCGTGGTTGACGATTCACATGTGTCTGAACACTTCCTGTTTCCTTAAATAACGTAACTATCCCGCGAACGGTTCGGACACATGGATGATGTCGTCCAGGATACCGAGCAACATACATAGCACACGCCCGTTGGGCATTCAATGTCCCAAAATGAGTATACACTGCATCACCAAAGTAACTGGTATAGGCATGCGTACTCAGCTACAGACATATGTAAACAGGCAGAATATGGCGCTGCGGTGGCAGCGCTTATATAAGATAACAAGTGTCTGGCGCAGTTTTCAGATCGGTTACTGCTGCTACAATGGTAGGTTACCAAGATTTAAGTGAGATTGAACATGGTGTTGCCCGCATCTCGTGGTCGTGCGGTAGCGTTCTCGCTTCCCACGCCCGGGTTCCCGGGTTCGATTCCCGGCGGGGTCAGGGATTTTCTCTGCCTCGTTATGGCTGGGTGTTGTGTGCTGCCCTTAGGTTAGTTAGGTTTAAGTAGTTCCAAGTTCTAGGGGACTGATGACCATAGATGTTAAGTCCCATAGTGCTCAGAGCCATTTGAACCATTTTTGAACATGGTGTTATAGTCGGCGCACGAGCGGTGGACACAGCACCTCTGAACTAGTTATGAAGTGGGAATTTACCCGTACGACCATTTCACGAGTGTTTCGTGAATATCAGGAAATCATATCTCCGATATCGCTGCGGCCGGAAAAAGATCCTGCAGGAACGGGACCAATGATGATAGAAGAGAACCGTCCAACGTGACAGAAGCGCAACCCTTCCGCAGATTGCTGCAGATTTCAATGCTGGGCCATCAACAAGTGTCAGCGTGCGAACCATTCAATAAAACATCATCGATATGGCCTTTCGAAGCCGAAGGCCAACTTGTGTACCCTTGATGACTGCACGGCACAAAGCTTGACGCCTCGCCTGGGTTTGTCAACACCGAGATTGGGCTGTTGATGACTGGAAACACGTTGCGTGGTCGGACGAGTTTCTTTTCAAATTGTATCCAGCGGATGGACGTGTACGGGTATGGAGACAGCCTCACGGATCCATGGTCCCTGCATGTCAGCAGGGGACTGTTCAAGCTGGTGGAGGCTCTGTAATAGCGTGGGACGCGTGCAGCTCGAGTGATATGAGACCTCTGATACGTCTAGATACGACTCTGACATGTGACACGTACGTAAGCATACTGTCTGATCACCTGCATCCATTCATGTCCGTTGTGCATTTCGACGGACTTGGGCAATTGCAGCACACATCCAGAATTGCTACAAAGTGGCTCTATAAACACTCTTCTGAGCTTAAACACTTGCGCTGGCCACCAAACTCCTCAGGCACGAACATTATTGAGCATACCTGGGATGGTGTTCAGAAGAGATTTCCTCCCCCCTCACACTCTTAAGGATTTATGGACAGCCCTGCAGGGCTCATGGTGTCAGTTCCCTCCAGCACTACTTCAGACATTAGTCGAGTCCATGCCACATTGTGTTACGGCAATTTTGCGTGCTCACAGGGTCCCTGCACGATTTTAGGCATGTGTACCAGTTTCTTCGGCTGTACAGTGTATTTCATTGGGTCTCATCTTGTGATACTCAGGTAAGAAAAGACTTGTCATCAACTTCCGAACCCACTCATAACACTACAATGAAAATGTACAGAATAAAACTGTTACGTAGTGTAGCAAAGCGGGAAGAGGGAGGGCGAGCAAGTTTCCTTTAACCTGCTTGGGTTGGGCATAACTTGGCTCGGATGGTAGTAAAGCAAGGCCTGTTCTGCTGATAACCTGTCGCAGCTTGCCAGCCTGGCTATCAGGCAAGCATTGGCAGCTTAAAAGCGGAGTGTGTACACCTCTGGTTAGCGAATCACCTTCCCACTCGAATTTCTGTATTTCGTAAGCCTTTATCCTACGCCAGTTAGAGTCGCTACTTTCTGAGGAAAGCGTGTAGGGCGGCGCAGAGGGAGTTGTCTGGAAGCAGTACATGAATGGGCACGGCGCCGGCGGCTGCGCAGTGAGAAGCGGTGGGCTTCCGGCGTGCGTCAGCGCTAAATGGCCGGGCGGCCACAATGGCGTTTCGTTTGCATAGCCCCGGCCGCCGTCATTTCGTGACGGGAACCTCGCCGCAAGGACAAACAATGCCACACAAAGAGGCCGCTTTCATCCTCACATAAAGGCGGACTCCTCTTTTAAATTGAATTCGGAACGGCCTAATTTACAAGGAAACCGCCTATTCCGGCCGCTACAGTGCCCATTTGGTTTGGGAAGTTTTACGCACAGTAGCAACTCGTTTTAAAGGTGTGCGGCGACAGCTTCGCCAAACGTATATTGAGATGAGCGATCGCGCAATAAAAAGTCTACTACAAGCGCTTAATTGTGGATTGGTATCCAGACGGGATGAGAAACGTATGAGATTCTACACAGATTATGCGAAATATCTTGCCACCCTCGTAGCACTAGCTTGTTGTGGGACGCTGGAGCAAAGAAGGATAACTTGTGACTTGTAGGACAGATGCACATGAATGCGTATATGGCTGATGTCGGACTGTTGTAGAATTATGGAACATGATGTATATAGGGTGGTCCATTGATAGTGGACGAAAACACTACACAGAACGAAACTCGCCTAGCTTGAAGGGGGAAAGCAGATGGCGCTATGGCTACCATAGATCAAATGGATATCAACTGCGTTTTTTTAAATAGGAACCTCCAATTTTTATTACATATTCGTGTAGTACGTAAGGAAATATGAATGTTTTAGTTGAACCACTTTTTTCGCTTTGTGATAGATGGCGCTGTAATAGTCACAAACGTATAAGTACGTGGTATCACGTAACATTCCACCAGTGCGGACGGTATTTGCTTCGTGATGCATTACCCGTGTTAAAACGGACCGTTTACCAATTGCGGAAATGGTCGATATCGTGTTGATGTATGGCTATTGTTCAATCTCACTTAAATCTTGGTAACATACCATTGTAGCAGCAGTAACCGATCTGAAAACTGCGCCAGACACTTGTTATCTTATATAAGCGTTGCCACCGCAGCGCCATATTCTGCCTGTTTACATATGTCTGTAGCTGAATACGCATGCCTATACCAGTTACTTTGGTGATGCAGTGTATACTCATTCTGGGACATTGAATGCCCAACGGGCGTGTGCTATGTATGTTGCTCGGTATCCTGGACGACATCATCCATGTGTCCGAACCGTTCGCGGGATAGTTACGTTATTTAAGGAAACAGGAAGTGTTCAGACACATGTGAAACGTCAACCACGACCTGCAACAAATGATGAGGCCTAAGTAGGTGTTTTAGCTGCTGGCGCGGCTAATCCGCACATCAGTAGCAGACAAACTGCGCGAGAATCGGGAATCTAAAAAACGTCAATGTTGAGAATGCTACATCAACATCGATCGCATCCGTACCATATTTCTATGCACCAGGAATCGCATGGCGACGACTTTGAACGTCGTTTACAGTTCTGCCACTGGGCACAAGAGAAATTACGGGACGATGACAGATTTTTTGCACGCGTTCTATTTAGCGACGGAGCGTCATTCACGAACAGCGGTAACGTAAACCGGCATAATATGCACTATTGGGCAACGGAAAATCCGGGATGGCTGTGACAAGTGGAACATTGAATGCCAAAAATAGTATATTTTATTTGCCTGTTTTTTTTTCTTTTTAGCGTATTTAGTGGTTATTTATTCCTTTCGATATGAACGGATCGCTCTGCATGTTCGCCCTGTTTCGACTGCTGCTGGTTATGCTCAATTCGAACCATCATCAGGTCACCACTAATACGTGTTTTCTGTAGCAAGCAGAGTCATCTCTGAAAGTCGAGGTCCTTTGAACCTAAGAACCTGAAGATGACTATTACTCTGCAACGCCAACTGAAGTAAAGTTTTAGAAGTACGCCTTAGCGTGCTTCAGCCAAATGTGACCCCTGTTATATCAATTTTAATTATTTTTTCCAGAATTTGTATTGCGTTTTCCATGAAAAGCGGTTCATTCTAAATTCTCCAAATACATTTTAACAAAGATGAAGTTAGTTTTTCATTTTATGTAATTTAAAAACTACATATCTTAAAGAAGAAGTTTTTCTTTCATACTAAGCCTTTTACAACTACAATGGATACCAACAGAATGTAGAACACCTATATATTGCTAAATGGCCTCAAGTCCGGAGCATACATTTCCACACATTTGTCAGCCATTAATTCTTTGACTTCTTCCAAAATATTTGCGCACTGAGAAAAGTGCTGGTCAAATTTACAAACATGTCTTAACATACTCGAGGTTCCTAAATGAGTGTTTAGTAACTTTTTACACAATTTGCATTGCGAGACACCTACCGATTTATTTGAATCTGCGCCGTAAACACACGGAAAATTTTCTCCTGCTGGACTTGGGCTCTGTTTCGTGACAAATATACAGACATAAAAAAAGTTTTGCATCACCTCGATTCCGAGAGTTCCGGAACCAATCCACAGGAGTGGCTACTATTTATTGACTCCAGTAAAACATGCTCGAAAGCAACACTACTGCATAACGTAATGCATTTCCATCGGACTTAACATCTATGGTCATCAGTCCCCTAGAACTTAGAACTACTTAAACCTAACTAACCTAAGGACGTCACACAACACGCAGTCATCACGAGGCAGAGAAAATCCCTGACCCCGCCGGGAATCGAACCTGGGAACCCGGGCGTGGGAAGCGAGAACGCTACCGCACGACCACGCGATGTGAACTTTGGCTTACGTAGTAGACATGAAAGGAACGTATGAAACGATGGCTTTGCTGTTAGAGGCAATCGAATATAAGGATCATGAATGGCAGCTTTGCTGTGATTTAAAACTTGTTGCACTCCTTACAGGTTTACAGGCTGGATTCACGAAATACTCCTGCCTTTTGTGCCTTTGGGACAGCCGTGACACCAAGAACCTCTATGCAGTCAAGGAATGGCTATAAGGAAGTCATATGTTCCTGGAAACGTAAATGTGAACAATACCCCGTTGGTTGAGCTCGATAAAATCATTTTGCCTCCCCTTCATATCAAGTTGGGCCTTATAAAGAGCTTTATAAAAGCTTTGGATAAAGAAGGTGAGACCTTCAATCACTTAAAAGAAAAGTTTCCAAAATTAAGTGAGGCAAAGCTGAAAGAGGGTAGATTTGTTGGACCACAAATAAGAAAACTGCTGAAAGATCTAACCTTTGATACCAAACTGACAGATATCCAATTAGCTGCTTGGTCTTCTTTTAAAGCAATTGTGAAGGGCTTTGTGGGTAACAGAAAAGACAAAAACTATGTTACCATTGTGAATGATCTGTTGGACAACTATAAGGACATGGGGTATAGAATGTCGCTTAAAATTCACTTTTTACATTCTCGCCTTCATTTCTTCCCGGAAAATTTGGGTGCCGTAAGCGATGAGCATGGTGAACGCTTTCACCAAGACCAGGGCCGGCCAGAAATTCTGCACGCGTGCGGTGCTCCTGCACATGTGCAACTTCCGGGTCACAGCGTGCACGCCGCAGCCGTCAGCGTTCACGTAGTGCATGTGTCTACCCACAGATGTCGATTTATCCACTTGCTGGGATACTCTGTACCGGCGCATTCTAGTGCTCTTTCCACAGCTTGCAAGCCAACCATGGGAAGGTATTTCGCGTATTAAACATTTAAAATACTGTCACAGTCTACTCATTGAGACGTCTACTTTTATGTTAACAGTTTAACCCAGTAAGACAAGTAATACAGTTAACAACCGTGGGTTTTTATTAAGGCAGCTTGACTGACGGCCTTCCCGCGCCCGGGTTCCCGGGTTCGATTCCCGGCGGGGTCAGGGATTTTCTCTGCCTCGTGATGACTGGGTGTTGTGTGATGTCCTTAGGTTAGTTAGGTTTAAGTAGTTCTAAGTTCTAGGGGACTGATGACCATAGCTTTTAAGTCCCATAGTGCTCAGAGCCATTTGAACCTTTTTTTTTTTACTGACGGCACGTAAATACGAGTAAAGTTTTTGATCTAGTATTTAAGAAAGAGAGCACTTAGCGACTTCCAACGAACCTTATTCATGATTTCAAATAACATTAAACTGATGCAAAGTTTCCTATAACTAATTCTCGGTGCCCTCAGTTACACCCACATAATTTCTGTCTCACTGACCTGTGAACAGAATGATAACCGCAGACCTCTCGATAATCACCTGTTATTTCAATACCATTATTGCTATATCTTTCATCAGCTCCGTCTGAAATCTGCATAATAACCGACAATTAGATGAATGTTAGGTTTTATCGACTTCAGCTGAGCATAGCCCTTCGCACATTAAAAAAAGCGTAAATACATTGGAACAATCGGTTTAATGACCAACTTTCCTGATAATAATGTAACATGGAGCAGAATGAGGTACTAATGCACAGTTAGTAAACAATAATTTTTAATTATGAAAGGAATAAATCCAAACACGTTTATCACTGGTCATGAGAAATGATAATCGAGTTGATGTGTCTCATCCATTTTTCTAAGGACATTTAATTTTGCTTGCCGTTCTTCACTCTTGAGTACACTACACTCGTCTTTGTGATATGTATTGTAGTGTCTTTCAACTGAAAACTTACGCTGGCCGCCTATTATTCGGCGGCATAGCAAACACTGTGAGTTTTCACCAACGGCTACAAAAAAGAATTGCAGTTCCCAGTCATTTTTAAACGACTGAGAACATAGATCTCCCGTCCTTTCCTTTTTCACAGTACCTGCTATTTCTCAGTACTTCTCTGTTAAGGTTACGGTTACCAGGGGTAAACGAGACTGGGTATGTTGCGCTCTTGCTTGTACCACATAAACAGGGAAGTGGAGCCGCCGCCGTTCATTTAGGACACATGTCTAATAACAGATGTCGCTGTCGCACAGGTGCGCACATGTGCAGCACTTCCGCACGTCTGCACACTGTGCAGCGTTTGGCCGGCCCTGACCAAGACAGTCTTACCATGGAACACCGTTACCAAGGCCATTGGACCCCTTCGATGATAGGTGACTACTGCTGGGTTCTTGTTAGGGAGAGTGATGAAACGCCAAACAAAAGAAGAGCTCCGTCGTCGAATTTTTCAAGAACCAAAGACGACTGAAGGTGAAAATATCTTCTGAACTAATTTGGACCCTTTATTGGCATTATATCCATATATACATACAAAATCGTATAGCTTTCAAACGTTCTTACTGTTTATTTTTGTTTGACTTAACTGTTTCAATTTTAGCTATTTCAATTTTTTATTCTGCTGTGTATCTAGGAAATGTGACGTCATAGAGAAAAACTAATTTTACCAGTTTATTCAGCACCCAAAAATTAGGAAAATCCACCCATTTACAAACCAGGTGCAGAAAAAATTTTAAATTTTTTAACTAGTGTCATCTGCATAACAGCCGATGGTGAGTACGTGTGCGAAGTTACATTTATGTCCGACCGTATCTTCCAGGTTGTTCACTTGTTTGTCAAGCAGTGTATAATGGTTGATACACTTTAGAAATGTCATTAACACTGGTGAATCAGTTTCGGTGTTAGGTTTAATATAGCCCAAAAAATTGAGAAATATCTTACGTCTTTATGTTATCTTTAGATCTGGAAAAACTTGATCGTTGTAACAGCACTGTGCTAATACAAATCTGTATTCAAGATCATCTAGATGAGTAACAAATGTGTTACTATTTCGGTCACTCTGTTTTCGTTGACCCCTTTCTTTGTTTTACCGCTAATCTACTATAGCCATAATCTTCCTATTTCTCTCGCGGAAACCTTAACCCTCCTCCCTCTCTCTCTCTCTTTCTCTCTCTCTCTCTCTCTCTCTCTCTCTCTCTCTCTCTCTCTCTTTGACTCTCTATCTCTGTCTCTCTCACCGAGGTACAAGCTTTTTCTGTGTAACAGCTATAACATGATGTTATCTTTTGTCACATAACGGCAGATTATCAATTATGATAGGAATGAATGCAAAATTTGTAGGCAGTTCTACATCTACATCTAAATACATACTCCGCAATCCAACTTACGGTGCGTGGCGGAGGGTACCTCGTACCACAACTAGCATCTTCTCTCCCTGTTCCACTCCCAAACAGAACGAGGGAAAAATGACTGCCTATATGCCTCTGTACGAGCCCTAATCTCTCTTATCTTATCTTCGTGGTCTTTCCGCGAAATGTAAGGTGGCGGCAGTAAAATTGTACTGCAGTCAGCCTCAAATGCTGGTTCTCTAAATTTCCTCAGTAGCGATTCACGAAAAGAACACCTCCTTTCCTCTAGAGACTCCCACCCGAGTTCCTGAAGCATTTCTGTAACACTCGCGTGATGATCAAACCTACCAGTAACAAATCTAGCAGCCCGCCTCTGAATTGCTTCTATGTCCTCCCTCAATCCGACCTGATAGTGATCCCAAACGCTCGAGCAGTACTCAAGAATAGGTCGTATTAGTGTTTTATAAGCAGTCTCCTTTACAGATGAACCACATCTTCCCAAAATTCTGCCAATGAACCGAAGACGACTATCTGCCTTCCCCACAACTACCATTACATGCTTGTCCCACTTCATATCGCTCTGCAATGTTACGCCCAAATATTTAATCGACGTGACTGTGTCAAGCGCTACACTACTAATGGAGTATTCAAACATTACAGGATTCTTTTTCCTATTCATCTACATTAATTTACATTTATCTATATGTAGAGTTAGCTGCCATTCTTTACACCAATCACAAATCGTGTCCAAGTCATCTTGTATCCTCCTACAGTCACTCAACGACGACACCTTCCCGTACACCACAGCAGTTGTAAGATATTCTGCGATAATTCATTTCATGCGTGCTATAAGGACAATAAGGTAACTTTGTCATCAACACGAAGGTTGGTTCGATCACTACATTGCTTTGTTAGACACGGTCCCACTCTAGGTGGTACAGATTTCCTCCTACCTTTGAACTGACAGCTAGTCAGTTATGGGGATCTGCAGTTTAATTTGGACTTGGAACCACACAGTGACTAGGCATTTTTCACATTAACAAGTCACTGCCAGAGTTGAAAGAGTTGGTAAATGACGGGAAAAATCAGTGGACCGATTTGCAGTCGGACGCCCTCCAGCTACACTTAAGAATAATAAAGAGAAAGATTGAAGCTTACTACAGTAGAACACAGAGAGTCATTACCAATGACTGCCGGTGGGTCGCTTGGGCAGTAAAGTGGCGGTGTAAAAGGATCCCACGCCACGAGACAGAAATCTGAGAGACCTCGCTACTTCCTTCACGCCTTACGCAACGCTGCACACGGAAAAAGTCTTAACACCATAATTTATCCTCGTAAATAGCATCTTCTTGGCAACTCCTTTTGGTTGTTACGTCAACGGAAACACTAGGTTCCGCCTTCAACAGGATGCGGCACGTTTAATTGTTTCGTTGTAATTGAAGCAGGCGACGTGCCTGTGTACTGCTGTGCGTATATCAGGTTAGCGAGTCTCTGAAGAAGTCGATGCGCTAGGACAGCCTGTTAGTTACCCAGTTTTTGGTTCAAAGCTATTGTTTCTAAGTTTTTTATTACCATATTTTTCATTCTTGATTAACTCTACAACACTTCATGGCAAATAAAGCAAAGCCCCGCAAAAATCAAATCCGAGGGAATATAGTAGCAGATGGGTTACAATAGTTAAAGTTCGAAAATGTAGCGCAGGAAGAGCAGGGCAGAGGTCATAGAAATGGTGAAAGTTGCATTTTACTATCAAAACGTACGGGGGGATGGACAAGAATATGGAAATACCATAAACACAACCCATCACCATAGTTAATACAGCGTAGGAAACCCGTTGGCATTCGAAACAATTTCCATTCGTCTCGGAATGAATAAATACACTTTCTGTATACTTTTCGAGGGGACCTTATACTATCCTCCTGTAAAATAATGGAAAGTTCAGATAGCGACGGTAGCGGTGGATAACAATCACGAACCCATCTCTCCAAAACAGACCACGAATGCTCAAAAATGTTAAGATCTGGTGACTGTGGCGGCCAGGGAAGATGCGACAATTCATCCTCCTAATCACAAAACCAGTCGTGGACGATGTGAGTTGTGAGAGCAGGGACCCTTTCGCCTTGAAACACAGCATCATCATTGTGATACGATCACTGAACCGTGGGGTGGACATGAACTGCCAAACTGGTGACATAATCCTTGTCAATAATGTGATCTTGCAGGCTAATCGTGTGGCCCATGACATGCCACGATAGGTCTGAGAATCATAAAGCTATACTCATTTAAAATGTGATGGAGATAAGCTTTATTCAGAACTAGCTGAGAACACGGCGTTGTATGGGCATGTACTTATTCCAGTCATCTGTTAGTCCATCTCCTCTTTCACCTCCGTCTATTCATTTCCTTTCTCCGTAACCTGTCCATCTCATACTTCCCCCTCTCTCTACCCATCTCCTCCTTCCCCTTCTAACTGTCCAACTCCTCCACCCCCACTCTCTGACGGCCTCCTCCAGCCCTCTCTCTGTCCATCTCCCCCTGCCATTCGTCGACCTCCTCCTCCCCCTTTCTCTATCAATCTCCTCCTCGCTCCTCTCTCTATCTGTCTCCAGTCCCTCCTCTCTCTTTCCATCTCCTCCTACCCCTTCCCCATTCTCTCTCCACTTTGTCCTCCCACCTTTATCCCAACATCTCCACCTCCCACCTCCCTCTGTCCATCTCCTCGTGTCCCTCCCTCTCTTTGTCTCCACCCCCTATCTAAGTCCATCTCCTCTTTCCCCCACTCTGTCTCTCCATCTCCTTCTCCCCCATTCTTCTCTGTCTGTCACCCCCAGCTCAGTGGTAGGTTGGAGATTTTTACCCCATAGTACTTCTTTTCAGGTAGTATGTAACATGTGTATAAATCTTGGCTGAAATAGACCCAGGAGCTTAGGAGGAGGTTTTTATCCCCGCCTCCACCAGTGTACGCACATATAACATATAGAATGAGAGTTTCACTCTGCAGCGGAGTGTGCGCTGATATGAAACTTCCTGGCAGATTAAAACTGTGTGCCGGACCGAGACTCGAACTCGGGACCTTTTGTCTTTCCAGGCAAGTGCTCTACCAACTGAGCTACAAAGCTGCAGAGTGAAAATCTCATTCTGGACTGCAGAGTGAAAATCTCATTCTGGAAACATTCCCCAAGCTGTGGCTAAGCCATGTCTCCGCATTATCCTTTCTTTCAGGAGTGCTAGTTCTGCAGGGTTCGCAGGAGAGCTTCTGTAAAGTTTGGAAGATAGAAGACGAGATACTGGCAGAAGTAAAGCTGTGAGGACGGGTCGTGAGTCGTGCTTAGGTAGCTCAGTTGGCAGAGCACTTGCCCGCGAAAGGCAAAAGGTCCAGAGTTCGAGTATCAGTCCAGCACACAGTTTTAATCTGCCAGGAAGTTTCATATAACATATATTTCACACATATTTGGCCTGTATCTCTAGTAAATTTCGCACTGCAGCTTCTTTTTCATGCAGCTCAATGTTTACGACGTCTTACCTCCTGAATTATGAGTCCTACGATGATGTAATTTTGCGAGTACAGTTAGCGGTATATGTGAATACTGTCTGCGGAATGTGCTGGGAATAGTGTTGGTAGTAAAGCCGGAATAAATAAAAAAAGTCGTAGACGTTGCGGTAGTGTTTCACGCTGCTCAGTGTTTATGACGTCATATATCCTGACGTATATGTCGTACAATGATACAGTTTTGCAGGTACATTCAGTGTTATATGTGAATGCTGTAGGCAAAATGTGTCATGAATAAATGTAGTAGTAAAGAAGTAATGAAGTACAACGTCGTGCCTAATGCGACACATTTCTTGCATGAACTGTGAAGTTTTAACAAGCGATAAACTCTTTTCCTTTCATCATTTTGTGGAGTTTGTCAGCGAGAAAAAATTTCGTAAGGATTTGAAATTATGTGTAAAGTTTGTTGCATGTCACTAAGTACTCCCATTCTCAAAAACTGGATGAATGAAATCTGGGTACTCGTACATCTTGAGTTACAATTGTTTTACGCCCCCAAGACGACCTTTTTGAGAGATAGGCGGTTCTTACCCACATAGCTTTTGTTTACAGACGATAAGTAATACGTACACCAAATTTAGCCCAAATCGACCAGGTAGTTTAGAAAAAGACGTGGAACATAGATAGATATATATATGTACATGCAGGGTGACAATTATTGAACTATCTGAAATAAAGTCGTCGTAACTTCTGACTGAACGGTCTTGCGTTAGGACGTTCAAACGGCATGGCTGGCCGCGGGGCATGATAAGAATTAGTATGCGCATGCATGATTTGGTTTAGCGACGAAGCCCACTTTCATTTGGATTGGTTCGTCAGTAAGAAAACTTGGCGCATTTGGGAGACTGTGTGACGCATTTCGTGATCGAGAAGTCTCTTCACCTCCAACGGGTTAGTGTGTGGTCTGCAATGTCCAGTCACGAATAATCGGTGCGATATTCCTTGGTGGCACGGTGACTACCGAAAGGTACGTGAAGGGTTTGGAAGATGATTTCATCCCCATTATCCAAAGTCACCCTAATTCCGACAAGGCGTGGTTCATGAAAGGCGGAACTCGATCCCATCGAAGCAGAAAAGTGTTTTACGCCCTAGAGGATCACGTTGGCGACCGAATTCTGGCTCTGGGATACCCAGAGGTCACTGGCATGGGTCTCCATTGGTCGCCATATTCTCCGGATCTGAATACATACGACTCCTTTTTGAGAGGCTATATTAAAGGCAGGGTGTACAGCAATAACCCCAAAACCATTGCTGAGAACAGCCATTCAGGAGGTCATCGACAGCGTCGATGTTCCGACACTTCAGCGGGTCATGCAGAATTTCGCTATTCGTCTGCGCCACATCATCGCCGATGATGACTGGCATATCGAACATTTCATAACCTAAACCTGAATATCTGTAGTGACGTTTACACGCTGAGTAAAGTGTGTGCACGCCGTAGTTTGCAACTAATTTACGTTTTTTTCATACAGTTCAATAATTGTCACCCTGTAGATACATACATTTTTATAATCTGTATGGATGAGACGGCGGCGTTCTTGCAACTTGGTGATAGAGCAAGTTCTATACGCTGCATGCATGCTATACAAGTATTTGTGGCAGCGTCCGTCGTTGGTTCTGGTGCAAAAAGTATGGAGAAACAGGAATTAGCGCACTAATTAATAATATTTTTACGTTGTTGATTATCTACTTTTACTTAACTTCCTGATTTATTAACAAATAACTTATGTGTAATTTTGAGCCTGTGTTAAAGTCAGTATATTCGCTATGACATAACATAACGTTAACAGAGATGCTAGTTATTCTAAAAGTTGTTGTGTAATATGCATTTACGGTCTCGTATTCCTTTGATTTCCGCACTGTCAAGAGACTACTTTGGCAAATATCACTACAGATTTGCAGCCCCATGTCAAAGAAGAAAAGTTTAATTGGAATCCGTGTTAAGAGAGTAACAGATTACAAGAATCCTCATCTCTACATGGGATCTGATCCTGGATTGTAGACATGCGCCCTAAAGTCTTATATGACAATTTCTTGTCTCAGATACATACACGTACACCGTTCACAACAGACATCTGCTACACTAACGTTTGTAAAAATTACAACGGCAAGAATGGTAAATGTGACGACTGAATATTATGCCACAGATTAGCTACATCATAGCAAACGGTTGTTGTGTAAAGGCTCCGGTCTGCTACCGTCAGAGAGGGTTTGGGTATGTTCCTACCGGGTCTACTTCCACACGCTTTATATGATACTCCACTAACAAGGAAATGGTCCAGTCCGAAATGTCGAAATCTAAGCTAAAATTTTTCATACAGGAAGAATATACCAAAATACATACGTACACTGTCAAAATTTTAGCTGCTAAGGTGCACTGCAAGTGTTTTTAAAGAAATGATAAACTTATTATTTCTTTTCCGCACGAGGAATCACTGATAACAGCGGTTTGTACAGCCCTCCCTGCTTCGCACGAATCGGCGAACAAGGAATTCAGTTACTCAATTAATGAGTGTGAAGAATAAGTAGTTGCACTGTATTGTATTAATTCTGAGTTGAGGCAAAATTACAGAACTTAGAGGTGGCCATGTGTTAATTTCTCGTACAAAGCTGTATATTTACCTACTAAAATGTACTTTAAACAACGTCAATGACTAGCTGGACTTTTATATTTATGTATGTAGCGAATATTATCGAGAGGTTTGTTACTGTTCATGTTTATAAGCGAGCAAATTCATTGTATGCTAAGATAAACAGGTACTGCTAAGATGTAACAACTACCAAAGAAAATAAATTGCTCATAACCTTTCCTATCCTACCGGACACTGAGTCAAAAGACTAAAAAAGGTCACCTGCTTGTAACAGGAATTTATTTGACCAAGACAATTTGACACTTAGCCAACTGTCATTCAGTCAAGTTGCTGTACACAGTAATGAAACAAAGCAGTAGGCTCTGCCAGAAATATAGACTCTTAGACAATGTGTCTAACAGTATATTTTAATACGACAGTCTGCCATCTTAGTCAGTTTTTAACACTTGTAAGTAAGCATTACAAATATGGATTGTTAAACGGTTATATAACTTGTTATGTATTTCATTGTTATTGTCTAACCTGCTTTCAGAAAACACTTGATAATGGCACTTTGAAGCCGAAACCATGATCGTGTAAGTGTAAATGTAACACTGTAAATAAACAACAGTCTAATGGCGGTACTGACTTTAAAGAAATATATTATGACTGTGGCTCCGCATTATGAAAAAATTATTCTTGATTAAATTCGAAAACCTGGAGATGCAAACTGATAATGCACAAATGACTCATGTTTAACAATACGATTCCGCTGATGAACATGAAATAACGAAGATTACAACAAAAGCAATGAATTATTTGCTGCAGCTGGTAAGAAGACCTTTTAGATTTTTAGATGTAATCCTGAAAATTATTCTCTCGCATTTTTCCAGATTGTTGCTACTTTGTTTACAAGGTTTTTGCAGTTAAACAGTTTATAAGGTTGCGGAAACAAATTCACTGATGCTTTTCACTGTAATTGTTGTATACTACTGCAGAAGCGAAGTTACCTTTCCTTCGACCGAAATAATAAAGTGCGGTGTGCACGCTGTTCTTGCAGAAAACCTGACTGACTGCCTTTATACATAGCATTTTAGGGGATGAAAAGAAGCTTCGTCTTTATGTCAGCTACGAATTTCTCTATAGTATTACCTATTAAACACAGCTCCTCTACACATTTACTTGAAGTAAATTTCGTAATTTTGTGACTTCCCTTTCCATATAATTTCCTAAATCTGTTTACCTAGATAGCTCAAACCTGAAAATTGGTACTGTTAATCTCACTTGCAATTCAGAGAGTCCAGTCACATAGATCTCCCTCGGTAACGGTGCATTGGCTCTCACGGGCACTTCTAAATCTGTCGAACAGTTTTTCTTTCCCACTTTTGTGAGTTTCATTTTGCCATCTATTTCGTAATTCATTTAAATATTTGTGCTGTTTATACAATTCACGTCCAGAATGTACGAAACGGAACTGGTTTTGCATGCTGCTTAACTTTAAGCTTTTCCCCCCTCCTTTGTTAGCCAAAAATTATAGCCTTTTCTTTGACGCTGAAAGCTATTACTATACATGATTTTTTTTCGGGCTATAGAGATACTGTGTTTTTGTTCTGGTCTTTAATTACCACAACAATCATTATTCGAACCAAAATTTGTGGAAATGTCAGTTATTTTCTGTTTCTTGTGATATATCCATCAGTTCTAACGAGATGTCGATATCATTCGAATGAATCTCCAAGAAATTAATAAATAAAGAAGTAGGTCTTCAGGAGAAGTACATGATTTCGATTGCATACCACGTTCTTCATGTTTCATATTTGCAAGGGTGAAAACTTTATTTGGATTCCACATTACTGTGAAAGTCTGGAACATGCGCAAAGACAAATGCTATTAGCTAGCATATAGAATGAAAACACAAAGAAAATTAATTCAGTTTTACCCCCTTTGTTAACAGTTTACCATCATGCAGAGTGCTAATTATTTTGGATATTAAATGTGTTGGAAATTAAGGCAAATAGAAACAGCGAATAATTGTGTCAGGGAAATTACCAAGGGAAACTGAATCACTTTGCAAATTAGGACTGCGATGTGCTGTGCTATCTGTCTGCCGTCGTGCAGTCAACCAGGGGTATGCACCTGCCGTGTTGCGAATGCGCCGTCTGTCG